>NC_069507.1:228823124-229123124 GCF_027579735.1 Bombina bombina | reverse complement strand
AAAGTTGCACCCAGGTGGTAAATCGCCATAGAACAGTCTAACAATGGTACTGAGCCAGTTGTTCGTTCCTGTGAGTGCACTTCTCTCTGTATATATATATATATATATGCATCAAAAACGGAACGGCACTCACTGGGTCTTAATATACAGATACTTTAATATAACATTTCGGGGTCTCCCCCTTTGTCAAATATACAAACAAACAAACACCCACATTTGGTGAACTTACCCCACTTTATGTACAGAAAATCAGACAAGGTGTAAGCACAGCGCTGCCGACAGCATCCGGAAGTGTCTCCTCCCCACCGGGGTTACGCTACGTCACTCGCGTAGTCATAGCAACCAGACGCCTGTTCGGCAGCGTCTGCAAATACAAATACAGAAAACAAGTTATGGCTTGACAGCAAGCATACGGTGCTATCAACAATTGACTGTATTTCAAATTATAGTTCATTCTGCAATGAATTTTTATTATGTGTATTTTATCATGTGTATTATTGCCTGTCTCTATACTTTCTTATCTACCGTAGAATGCTACATTATGGTGCAGTTAGTCTGTAGTTGAGCATATACTCAAAAAACATTTTTCTTTTTTTTTACAGTAGTTTCAGATTCTCCAAAAGCGCTTGCTCTTATATGTAATCACTCTAAGGGAGTATGAATTTTGACAACAGCTTTTAACAAAAATCTCCAAAAAATGTACTTATTAAAAATTTGACTATTTAATAAAAATTATTATATGATTTTCTGAAAAAATTATTATTATAAGTTTTTTTGAAAAAAATTATTATTATATGTTTTTTTGAAAAAAATTATAGGTTTTCTTAAAAAATTGAAAAATATCTTCTAGAGAACATGGCTCCTGGGTGACCATTCTCATAAACAAAGCTCTAATAAGAAGAGCTCTTTTCTATAAAAAACCTATTATATACAGAAGAGTTGTCAGAAAAATTACTCATAGAAAAATTTAAAAAAATGAAAAAAATTGAAAAACATTCTTAGAAAGAAATTAGAGAGTACTCCTAAATAAGAGAGCAAGGGCTAATATGGTAGGAAAAATAATCATACTCCAATGTTCAAACATTTGTAATGAAAAAGGCTCTAAAGTAACATATACTGCATCCACATTTATTCTCACTGATATGGAGATAGTTCATAGGAAGCAATGCCAGTCTAGATTAACGTTAAGACCTTGGGGGATCATTGTGCCCAGAGTGTGGATCCACCTTGCTTCTCGTTGGAGCAACAGCTTCGTTCAATCTCCTCCTCGTGTGAGTGGTGGTATATGATCAATTATAATATATTTAAGATCTTTGATGGTATGTTTGGCCTGCGCAAAGTGCCTAGCCACCGGCTATTCTGAGTCTCCTTTTTCTATAGCTTTCTTGATAACATTTCGGGGTCTCCCCTTTGTCAAATATACAAACAAACAAACACCCACATTTGGTGAACTTACCCCTCTTTATGTACAGAAAATCAGACAAGGTGTGAGCACAGCGCTGCCGACAGCATCCAGAAGTGTCTCCTCCCCACCGGGGTTACGCTACGTCACTCGCGTAGTCATAGCAACCAGAAGCCTGTTCGGCAGCGTCTGCAAATACAAATACAAAAAACAAGTTATGGCTTGACAGCAAAGCATACGGTGCTATCGACAATTGACTGTATTTCAAATTATAGTTCATTCTGCAATGAATTTCTATCATGTGTATTTTATCATGTGTATTATTGCCTGTCTCTATACTTTCTTATCTACCGTAGAATGCTACATTATGGTGCAGTTAGTCTGTAGTTGAGCATATACTCAAAAAACATTTTTCTTTTTTTTTTACAGTAGTTTCATATTCTCCAAAAGCGCTTGCTCTTATATGTAATCACTCTAAGGGAGTATGAATTTTGACAACAGCTTTTAACAAAAATCTCCAAAAAATTTACTTATTAAAAATTTGACTATTTAATAAAAATTATTATATGATTTTCTGAAAAAATTATTATTATAAGTTTTTTGGAAAAAAATTATTATATGTTTTTTTGAAAAAAATTATAGGTTTTCTTAAAAAATTGAAAAATATCTTCTAGAGAACATGGCTCCTGGGTGACCATTCTCATAAACAAAGCTGTAATAAGAAGAGCTCTTTTCTATAAAAAAAACCTATTATATACAGAAGAGTTGTCAGAAAAATTACTCGTAGAAAAATTTAAAAAAATGAAAAAAATTGAAAAACATTTTTAGAGAGAAATTAGAGAGTACTCCTAAATAAGAGAGCAAGGTCTAATATTGTAGGAAAAATAATCATACTCCAATGTTCAAACATTTGTAATGAAAAAGGCTCTAAAGTAACATATACTGCATCCACATTTATTCTCACTGATATGGAGATAGTTCATAGGAAGCAATGCCAGTCTAGATTAACGTTAAGACCTTGGGGGATCATTGTGCCCAGAGTGTGGATCCACCTTGCTTCTCGTTGGAGCAACAGCTTTGTTTAATCTCCTCCTCGTGTGAGTGGTGGTATATGATCAATTATAATATATTTAAGATCTTTGATGGTATGTTTGGCCTGTGCAAAGTGCCTAGCCACCGGCTGTTCTGAGTCTCCTTTTTCTATAGCTTTCTTGATTGCAGACCGCTGGTTGGCCATTCTGGTCCTGAGATCATCTATTGTCTTCCCAACATAAAAAAGACCACAGATGCAATGTAGGAGATAGATGACAAATTTAGTGGTACAGGTTACTCTGAATTTTATAGGAAATTTCTTTGTTCAATAGGGGTGATTAAATGTGCTTCCCGTGGTCAACCCATTACAGGTTGTGCAGCCCAAACACCTGAAGCAACCCGGGTTTATTCCGTAACCACGTATCCTTTGTATAACAGTTCCTCGGGTCTGTTTTTATCAATTTGTCCCTTAAAGAGTGGGCTCTCCGATACCCCACTCTTGGTGAGTTCATCTTTTGGAAGGGTAGATCTTTATCCGACGATAGTAATGTCCAGTTTTCTCTTAATTCTTGCACAAAATCACTTTTGCCCAATGTGAATGTAGTAATAAAAGTAATTTTCTCATCCTCTTTGGAGTATTCTTTAGTTACCAGAGTATCTTGTTGGGTCAAATGGGAGACTTTTTCTTTGCCTTCCTTTAGTATATCTTTTTGATAACTCTCAATCTGAAATTTTCTTCCATCTCCATAAGTTGTTTAGTTTTCAGCAATGGATCTGTGTTGTTTCTTATAGTTCTTCTGTATTGTGATACTGGTAGTGCTCTTTTTAAACTCGGTGGATGACAACTAGTTGCATGGAGTATTGAGTTCTTATCAGTATCTTTGGAATAAAGTGTTGTGCAGATTTTACCCTCCTTCTTGTATATCCGTAGATCCAAGAAATCCACTGTGTTCTTACTGAATGTTAGTTTAAATTTGACTGTAGGGTGCACTCTATTTAATTCCTCTGTCCATTGTAACAATTCAGCCTCTGATCCATGCCATAGAAGAAACAGATCATCTATGTATCTGCGGAATAAAGTTATTCTTGTATCTTTAAAAAGATCTTTCATTTTCGTTTCCAATTCAGCCATAAACAAATTTGCATAACATGGGGCCACATTGGACCCCATGGTTGTTCCTGCAATTTGTAGGTAGAAGTCTTCTTCGAAACGAAAATAGTTATATTCCAAACAGATTCTGAGGAGCTCAGTAAGTGCATCAATGTTAGGTCCTATATATGGGTGTTCTTGCAGATGGTTTCTCACTGCTCTTATTCTTTCATCATGAGGTATCACCGTATATAGAGATGTAACGTCCAAGGTTACTAGTAGAAGATCTTCATCAACTTCTGGTTGTTGGAGTAAGAGTTGAATCATACTTGTAGAGTCCAGAAGGAATGATGCCGTGTTGCGTACCAGGGGTTGTAGGATCTTGTCCAAATACGTTGCTATTGGTTGTAGAATTGAGTTAATGGCAGAGACTATAGGTCGACCAGGTGTTTTCTCCAGATTTTTGTGTACCTTGGGGAGCATGTACAATACAGGTGTTCTAGGATAATCTGTGACCATATATTCCCTTAGATTTTTGTCAATGCAATTACTTGCCAATAGGTCACTAGTCAGTTCATCAACCTGTTTCTTAAATTGTATCGGGTTCCCTTTTAGGCATCTATATGTAGACTGGTCCTCTAGTTGCCGCAACACTTCCTCCCTGTAGTTCCTGTAATTCATCAAGACCACAGCACCCCCTTTATCGGCTTCACGCAACACAATGTTGTTGTCCCCTTGTAAAGATTTTAATGCTGCTCTTTCACCCTTACTGAGGTTGTTCCTGTAAGGTATATTGTGAGAAGTTATCTCAGTAGATTTTTGTAGCATTAGTCAATTGAAGATTTTTATTGAGGCATTATTGCTCTGGGGATCAAAGGATCCCTGTTTCCTTAGACCCCTATCCTCATAAGGTTCAGTATTTTCTCTGAAGAATTCCTTGAGTCTAAGTTTTCTGGTAAATTTCTGTGTATCAACATACAAGTCAAAGTCATTTGCTCTTGTGGAGGGTACGAATGAGAGGCCCTTATTTAGGACATTGGTCTCATCTTTTGTGAGCAAATGGTCGCTGAGATTGATAATTAGGTTCGCATTCTGCTTCCCCTCCGGTACATTCTTGGGGGTCTGCCGGAATCCCCCCCTCCTGATGTACTGCCTCGGCCTTCCCAGTTTTTTGAGCGGGTTACCATTCCTTGTCGATTGCTTTCTTGAGTGTTGGATGTTATATGTGCATTATCCGAATCAGAGCTGTTTCCCAATGTATCTACAGTACCAGTAGGTTTTCTGTTATACCTCTGTCTCCAAGGTCTATTCGCACGGTACTGGATTCGTTCTTCAGGACTCAATAGCCATCTGTATACTGTTTTATTCTTATAGTCATTGGTGAAATCTTCTAATTTTTTGTTTTAAAGGCAATCAGTTCTGATTCATATCTATCCACTTCCTCTTTTAATTTGCTGATCCAGTTTTAATCTTCCTAAATTTTTTTCAATTTTTTCAATTTTTCTACGAGTAATTTTTCTGACAACTCTTCTGTATATAATAGGCTTTTTTATAGAAAAGAGCTCTTCTTATTAGAGCTTTTTTTATGAGAATGGTCACCCAGGAGCCATGTTCTCTAGAAGATATTTTTAAATTTTTTCAGAAAACCTATAATTTTTTTCATAAAAACATATAATAATAATTTTTTTTTTAAAAAACTTATAATAATAATTTTTTCAGAAAATCATATAATAATTGTTATTAAATAGCCAAATTTTTAATAAGTAAATTTTTTGGAGATTTTTGTGAAAAAAATTCATACTCCCTTAGAGTGATTACATATAAGAGCAAGCGCTTTTGGAGAATCTGAAACTACTGTAAAAATTTTATATGCTCAACTACAGATTAACTGTACCATAATGTAGCATTCTACGGTAGATAAGAAAGTATAGAGACAGGCAATAATACACATGATAAAATACACATGATAGAAATTCATTGCAGAATGAACTATAATTTGAAATACAGTCAATTGTCGATAGCACTGTATGCTTTGCTCAAGCCATAATACAAATTTCTGTATTTGTATTTGCAGACACTGCCGAACAGGCGTCTGGTTGCTATGACTATGCAAGTGACGTAACGTAACCCTGGTGGGGAGGAGACGCCGTGCTCACACCTTGTCTGATTTTCTGTACATAAAGAGGGGTAAGTTCACCAAATGTGGGTGTTTGTTTGTTTGTATATTTGACAAAGGGGGAGACCCTGAAACGTTATATTAAGGTATCTGTAAATTAAGACCCAGTGAGTGCCGTTCCGTTTTTGATGCACATATGAATCCTTATTGAGCACCCTGGGCACTGAAAGACTGAAGGGTTACTGGAGTGCTTTACCTAGTTTTGATGCCTATATATATATATATATATATATATATATATATATATATATATATATAGCAATTTATAATTCCATTCACTCAAGAATAGGCACTGCACTCACTGGTTTTAGTATTATAAAAAAAACATCACATTTATTCAAGCAGTTTAAAACAGCTTAAGGCAGCATTTTCCCCAAAAATTTCGGTACCAATCAGGTACCTTGTTCACTGGGACATCAAAGTACAAAGAGAGAGCATTATGGCTCAACACCTACCCCCCACCTCTATGTCAACCCTAAGTGCCAAAAATTCTGTTTAAAAGGGCAACTGAACAAAGGATTTACTACAAGCTAAAACCGCGCCCCCATAGCTGAGAACACCTACAGCTAACTCACATACTCATCATAGCCTGTTACAAATCCTCTCAGTCATAACATGACCAGTGCATCTGTTATGCTATTTCTGTAACCACTATGCAATCGTAGCACAACTAGAAACATAGCCCTGTGTTACATACCCAATATTTGTTACTTACGATCAAAGGAACTAATAGGAGGGGACATGCTGTGGGGTAGAACCTCCGCCATATCCTAGAAAGCCGCATGGCTAATTAGAATAGCCAATCAATGCGTATTACGTATCAACTCTGTCAAAACTATAAAACAGAATCATTCACAGATCCTCCCAAAAGCCCTAATGATCGAAGCAAAGATAAAAACATTTAAAATATATAGCCTAATATTCTACACAACTCCAGTATATATTGTACACTACATTGGTAATAAACTAAATATGATACAATATATATATTACAGCAATTTAAAGCAAAAGCAGCTTGACTCAAAACAATATGGTAGAAACTTTGTGGCGATTTAATTGTCAATTTAATTTGTGATGTTTAAGACTGTGAAGGAGCATATCAGTCACAGAATATGACACTCTATAGTCCAATCAGACACTAAACATATCTTGTTTCCACGGCAACAAAGAACACAACCTAGACCTTCCAATCATAGAAGCATCCATAATCCAAGAAAACAAAGATTCTACTTAAAGAACAAAGGAATCAGTCACAGTGAGAAGACATAAAAAAATTCTAGTCGATATTCAGGGATCAATATCTCACTGGTCAGGATTGGTTTATCAAATCAAGGGGACATCAGTTCTCACAGAAAGACACTATAATCTAGGTGTGTATTTAAACCCCTCGGGGTCACTGTGTCCAATCGGTAGATCCATTGTGATTCAGTCTGCAATAATCTTTTGTGCCGATCTCCTCCTTTCTTTAAGGGGGGCACATGATCTATTAACATAGTTCTCAGGCTTGCAACAGTGTGCCCTGCCTGTAGAAAGTGGCAGGCTACCGGTTGTTCAGAGGTTCTTTTGTCTATCACTTCGTGTATAGCAAAGCGATGATTCGCCATCCTTTCTCTAAACGTAGTTGAGGTCTTACCTACGTAAACCAGGGAACAAGGACATGATAACGTATAGATCCCAAAATCGCTCATACAGAACAATCTATAGTGTATCTTGTATTTCTCCCAGTATAGGGATGGCGAAAAACTGGTCCAGTGACCATGGTATTGCATGTGGTGCAGTCACCACATTTATAGCATCGTAGTTTTCTTTTCCCATTTAGCCAAGATCCTTTCTGGTAGCATTTGACCGGATCATTGTACACTAGTAAATCCCTTATGTTGGGTGCCTTTTTATATACCACTCGTAGTGTTTCCATCTGAGTGAACGGTAGAGTCTTATCTGATTTGACAATGTTCCAGTTGGTTCTAAGCCATCTTTCCATCACACTATGTAAGGGTGTGAAAGTGGTGACAAAGTTCACCATCTCAGTTTACACCTTGTCCTGATGTGTTCTATTAAGCAGCAATGTTTGTTGTTCTCCTGAAAGTTTACTCTGTGCCATATGGATGTCCTTTGTAGTATAGCCTCTCTGTTTTAGTTTCATAATCATAATGTCTTCCTGTATTTTCCTGGTATCCTCAAGTGTGTTATTACGTGTCATCCTCATGAGCGGAGACGCAATGACACTCTTTTTCTGATGTTTCAGGTGAAAACTTTGTGCTGCCAACAATTAATTTTTATCCGTAGGCTTAGTCAACAAAGATGTTGTAAAACTGACTATCCCTTCACTTTCATGTTTGCATATGTTCAAGTCTAGAAATGGGATAGTGGCTATATCAACCTCAAATTTAAACCTAATGGGGCAGTTGATACTATTAAACATCCCTATCCATATCATAAGAGATTCTTTTGTCCCCCTCCATAATAAAAAAACATGTTGTCTATGTACCTTACATAGAATTTAATATTCGAGACCGAAAGTGTTTTCATTACGTGTGTTTCATACAATAGCATGTAGAGGTTGACATATGCGGGAGCCATGTTAGAACCCATAGCAGTTCCAGCTGTTTGTAGAAAAAAGTCAGTCTCAAATTTAAAATATTTTTTCTCCAAACAAAACAGTAATAATTCTAACAGAAACTCAATGGGTGGTCCTGCATATGCCAATAATGAGCTCAAGATGGATCTGACAGCCTGCATACCATCACAATGGGGAATCATAGTGTACATAGTGTACAGGCTGTCAACATCCATTGTGACCAATAGGTCATCATGTTCCAACCAAGTAATTTTGAGTAACTGTTTAATCAGTGTAGCAGAATCCAATAAATAAGAGAATGATTCCCTAACCACAGGCTGTGATCTATAAACTCGGCTATATGAGAACATAGTGATCCCCTGGCAGAAACAGTTGGTCTGCCAGGGGGATTCTCTAAGGATTTGTGCACCTTAGGCAACAAATAAAGTACCTGTGTCACAGGATATCTCACACTCATGTAGTCGTGTTTGTTTGTGAGATATCCTAAGGTGCACAAATCCTTAAAGAATCCCCCGGGCAGACCAATTGTTTCTGCCAGGGGATCACTATGTTCTCATGTAGCCGAGTTCATAGATCATCACTTATAGCCTGTGGTTAGGGAATCATTCTCTTATTTATTGGATTCTGCTACACTCATTAAACAATTGCTCAAAATTACTTGGTTGGAACATGATGACCTATTGGTCATAATGGATGTTGACAGCCTGTACACTGTAATTCCCCATTGTGATGGTGTGCAGACTGTCAGATCCATGTTGAGTTCATCATTGGGATATGCGGGACCACCCATTAAGTTTCTGTTAGAACTATTACTGTTTTGTTTGGAGAAAAAATATTTTAAATTTGAGACTGACTGTTTTCTACAAACAGCTGGAACTGCTATGGGTTCTAACATGGCTCCTGCATATGCCAACCTCTACATGCTTTGGTATGAAACACAAGTAATAAAAACACTTTCGGTCTTAAATATTAAATTCAAGTAAGGTAAGGTATGTTAGGTACATAGACTACATGTTTTTGGTGTGGAGGGGGACAAAATAATGTCTTATGATATGGATAGGGATATTAAATAATAGCAACTCTCCCATAATGTTTAACTTTGAGGTTGATAGAGCCACTATCCCATTTCTAGACTTGAACATATGCAAACATATGTTCAAGTAGTTAGTTTTACAACATCTTTGTACACTAAGCCTACGGATAACAATTAATTGTTGTCAGCACAAAGTTTTCAATCAAAACATCAGAAAAAGAGTGTAATTGCGTCTCAGCTCATGAGGGTGACACGTAATAACACACTGGAGGATACCAGGAAACTACAGGAAGACATTATGATTACAAAACTAAAACAGAGAGGCTATACTACAAAGGACATCCATATGGCACAGAGTAAAGTTTCGGGAGAACAACAAATATTGCTGCTTATTAGAACACATCAGGACAAGGTGGAAACTGAGAGGGTGAACTTTGTCACCACTTTCACACCCTTACATAGTGTGATGGAAAGATGGCTTAGAACCAACTGGAACATTGTCAAATCAGATAAGACTCTACCATTCACTCAGATGGAAACACTACAAGTGGTATATAAAAGGCACCCAACCTAAGGTATTTACTAGTGCACAATGATCCGTCAAATGCTACCAGAAAGGATCTTGGCTAGACAGGAAAAGAAAACTAGGATGCTATAAATGTGGTGACTGCACCACATGCAATACCATGGTCACTGGACCAGTTTTTCGCCATCCCTATACTGGGAGAAATACAAGATACACTATAGATTGTTCTGTATGAGCGATTTTGTGATCTATACGTTATCATGTCCTTGTGCCCTGGTTACGTAGGTAAGACCTCAACTATGTTTAGAGAAAGGATGGAGAATTATTGCTCTGCTATATGCGAAGGGATAGACAAAAGAACCTCTGAACAACTGGTAGCCCGCCATTTTCTACAGGCAGGGCACACTGCTGCAAGCTTGAGAACTATGTTAATAGATCATGTGCCCCCCTTAAAGAGAGGAGGAGATCGGCACAAAAGATTATTGCAGACTGAATCACAATGGATCTACTGATTGGACACGGGGACCCTGAGGGGTTTAAATAAACAGCTATATTATAGTGTATTTCTGTGAGAACTGAGGTCCCCTTGATTTGATAAACCAAGATGTGCCAATCCTGACCAGTGAAATATTGATCCCTGAATATCGACTAGAATTTTTTATGTCTTCCACTGTGACCGATTCCTTTGTTCTTTAACCCCTTAATGACAACTGACGTACCAGGTACGTCATGCATTAACAAGTAGTTAGACAACTGACGTACCTGGTACGTCAGTTGTCTAACAGAGTGCTGGAAGCGATTAAGATCGCTTCCAGCAGCTCTGAGGGTATTGCAGTGATGCCTCGATATGGAGGCATCCTGCCATACCCCTTTACAAGCATCTGATGCAGAGAGAGCCACTCTGTGGCCCTCTCTGCACCGGAGCATCGTTGGTGGGTGGGAGTAAAGGAGGGAGGCGGGTGGGCGGCCTGTGATGTGGAGGGGGGGCGGGATCGGAGGCTGGATCAGAGGAGGAATGTGGACGGTGCACGGGGCAGCGGGCGGGCGCGTGCACGGGGAGGGAGCAGGTGGGAACCGCTACACTACAGAAAAATAAAATAAAAAATTGGGGGAAAATTGTGTTAATTTCTATTATTAAAACAATCGAAGGGTTCTGGGGGGGAGGGATGGCGCCCATTAAGCTAGAGGGGTAGGGTTAGAGAACTGTTTAACTAAAAAAAAACAAATATACCTTTTATTTTAGTACTGGCAGACTTTCTGCCAGTACTTAAGATGGCGGGGACAATTGTGGGGTGGGGGAGGTAAGAGAGCTGTTTGGGAGGGATCAGGGGGTCTGATGTTTCAGGTGGGAGGCTGATCTCTACACTAAAGCTAAAATTAACCCTGCAAGCTCCCTACGAGCTACCTAATTAACCCCTTTACTGCTAGCCATAATACACGTGTGATGCGCAGAGGCATTTAGCGGCCTTCTAATTACCAAAAAGCAATGCCAAAGCCATATATGTCTGCTATTTCTGAACAAAGGGGATCCCAGAGAAGCATTTACAACCATTTGTGTCATAATTGCACAAGGTGTTTGTAAATGATTTTAGTAAGAAACCTAAAATTGTGAAAAAATTAAAAAAAAAAAAAATATTTGAACGTATTTGGCGGTGAAATGGTGGCATGAAATATACAAAAATGGGCCTAGATCAGTATTTTAGGTTGTTTACTACACTACACTAAAGCTAAAATTACCCCAAAAAGCTCCCTACATGCTCCCTAATTAACCCCGCTGGGCATAATACGTGTATGTGCGCAGTGGCATTTAGCGGCCTTCTAATTACCAAAAAGCAACACCAAAGCCATATATGTCTGCTATTTCTGAACAAAGGGGATCCCAGTGAAGCATTTACAACCATTTATACCATAATTGCACAAGCTGTTTGTAAATAATTTAGAAAAAAAGTGGTTTGGAAATAACAAAGTGTTACTTGTATTTATGGCCCTATAACTTGCAAAAAAAACAAAGAACATGTAAACATTGGGTATTTCTAAACTCATGACAAAATTTAGAAACTATTTAGCATGGGTGTTTTTTGATGGTTGCAGATGTGTAACAGATTTTGGGGCTAAAAGTTAGAAAAAATGTTTTTTTTCCATTTTTTCCTCATATTTTATAATTTTTTATAGTAAATTCTAAGATATGATGAAAATAATGGTATCTTTAGAAAGTCCATTTAATGGCGAGAAAAACGGTATATAATATGTGTGGGTTCAGTAAATGAGGAAGAGAAAAATTACAGCTAAACACAAACACCGCAAAAAATGTAAAAAAAGCCTTGGTCCCAAACGGACAGAAAATGGAAAAGTACTGTTGTCATTAAGGGGTTAAGTAGAAACTTTCGGAGAGATTACGAGTTTTGCGTTATGAGCTGTGCGGTGCTACCGTACAGTTTTTTCTCACCGCACACTTACCTGCAGCGCTGGTATTACAGGTTTTTACAAACCCGGCGTTAAATGGCAAGAAGTGAGCGTAGAGCAAAATTGAGCTGCATACCGCACTTCAATACCAGCGCTGCTTAAATCAAATGTGAGCTGGTTGTACGTGCTCGTGCACGATTTCCCCATAGACATCAATGGAGAGAGCTGGCTGAGAAAAAGTCTACCTGCAAAAAAGCAACGTAAAACCCAGTAACGCAGCCCCATTGATTTCAATGGGGAAGCAAAATGTATGTTTACACCTAACACCCTAACATGAACTCTGAGTCTAAACACCCCTAATCTTACACTTATTAACCCCTAATATGCTGCCTCCAACATCGCCGACACCTACATTATACTTATTAACCTCTAATCTGTCGCTCCGGGCATCGCCGTCACCTACATTTTAAGGGCTATTAGTTTAATATAGTTTAATGTAATTTTAGTATAATAGGGTAGGTTAATTAATAGTTTAATATAGTTTAATGTAATTTTAGTCTAATAGTTAAGGTAGGTTAATTAATAGTTTAATATAGTTTAATTTAAATCTAAAGGTAAGTTTAAATTTATTATAAGATAGGGATGAGTTAATATTTAATATACAGTTATCGGGTTGTTAGGTTTAGGGGTTAATAGGTTAATTTAGTTTATGGCAATGTGGGGGGGCTGGCGGTTTAGGGGTTAATAACTTTATTTAGTTGCGGTGGGCTAGGGGTTAATAACATAATGTAGGTGGTGGCGATGTAGGGGGCGGCAGATTAGGGTTAAGAACATAATGTAGGTGACGGCGGGGTCCGGGAGCGGCGGGATAGGGGTTAATAAGTTTATTAGAGTTGCGGTGGGCTCTGGGAGCAGCGGGATAGGGGTTAATTAGTTTATTAGAGTTGCGCTGGGCTCTGGGAGTGGCGGTTTAGGGGTTAATAGCTTTATTTAGTTGTGGCAGGGTCGGGGAGTGGCGGGATAGGGGTTAAACAGTTTAGTATAGTGGCGGTGTTTAGTGACAGTATACAAATAAAGCTGTGAAAAAGCCGAATAGCAGCGAGATCGATGACTGTCAGTTAACAATCATCCCGTACTTGGTGCGCGGCTTTTTGACAGCTTTTTTGTTAAATTTGGAGAGCGTATTCAGGTCCGCGGCCACGATGTTAGGCGATGTTAGGCGATGTCAGGCAAGCGTATTGGTGCCGGTGAATGCAGCACAGTTGACGGCTTGATAAATAGGCCTCTAAGTATTGATCGTGCAAGTAAATAAGAAATGTCTATATACCCTAAGGTCACACATAGATTGTGCAGTATTCCACAAGTTAAGGAATACAGAGGCCACTGTGAATTGAGCTCAAAATTTGACCTGTATATACGTAAATGAATTGTACTCAGGGCACTGTCGTGTGTCTAAGCACTATACAGTACAGTTTACCTCAGGTTTATCAAGTGTTGCCAATAAAAATACTTATTGTTAGTTGTTAAATATCATATCATATGCTTGTAATTTGTACTGTGGGCAACCACCACAAGAGGTTTGTAAAAGAAATAGGAGTAGCACAAAGCTTACCCTGGGGCAGTAATAATTTGTGCTGAAATTACAGGTATGTGCTACATAAGTACCTTAAATTAACTAATATCGGATAAGCCAGAACAACAGATCTCCTAAGGAGATACCACTATTCCCATAGTAGAATAATACATAAGAAATACCACTTAGATTAGTGCAAAATTAAAACTGCAGGACACCCAAGAATCCTGTCATTCATCCCTTAACATGTTTCGCCTACTGGCTTTGTTAAAAGTGGAGGCGCCGCCCAGAATGCAGCTTTTTATTTGCCTCCTATTAGACATCACGCCTATTTCTTATGATGTCATGAATGGCTAATCAAATATACATGAAACAAAAGACCCTTATCCTAAAATGAGTAATGTATTTTAAAAAGGCAGGACCAAATCATGTCTTTCACCATACCGTTATCCACAGAAGGGATCATCATTACTAATATATACGCAGTGTTTTACGTCTCACGT
Organism: Bombina bombina; assembly: GCF_027579735.1. NCBI lineage: Eukaryota > Metazoa > Chordata > Amphibia > Anura > Bombinatoridae > Bombina > Bombina bombina. The sequence continues at coordinate 229,108,808 of NC_069507.1, read as the reverse complement.
GGGCATCACATTGAAATAATACTCTATCATACGCATGAGGGTAGAGTGCTTTTCCAGTTAGTATCCTGTCCAGCTCTCTTGCTGGAATTGTTCTTGTATATGTTTTCTCTCTGATACTTAGCACCTATATACAATTACATAGTATAACTATATATTGGATTATATTCCATACATTTAAATATAGTGTTCCCTCAAAGTAACAAGAGTGGTGCCATTGCTCATCTCTCACATTTTGACAGGGAGAATTATGTCTGTTTGCAGATGATACAAAACATTGTAAAAGAGTATATGTAGACAAAAGGAGAAGTGATATACAAAAATTGGAGGATTGGACAAATGACTGGGATCTAAAGTTTAACACTGCAAAGTGGAAAATTATGCATTTAGGGAAGAAAAATCCAAACGTTAATTACAGACTCTATGACACTTTACTGACTTTTACAAATGAGGAACAGGACTTGGGAATTATTATTTAGTTAACAATGTAGCATTGCAGCGACTAAGGCCAGTAGAATACATTGATGTATTGGTAGAGGTATTTGCAGTAGAAATAGTTCAAATCAGCCAATAGGATTTCAGTAGCTCTCATCCTATTGGCTGATTTGAATTTCCGAAATCAAATCAACCAATTGGAATGCAAGGGACGCCATTTTGAATTGCGTACCTTGCATTGAAGATTCATTATACGGCGGCGACCGTATGAAGAGGATGCTCCACGCTGGATATCTTCAGGATGGACCCGCTCCGCCGGGATGAAGATAGAAGATGCCGCCTGGATGGATGAAGACCTCGTCACCTGGATGAAGACTTCTTGCCGCCTGGATGGTCGTATTTAAGAAACTGTAAGTGGATCTTCAGGGGTTATTGTTAGGATTTTTTAATCTTTTTTGGGTGGGTTTTGTTTTTTAGTTTAGGGTTTAGGTTTTTCTTAAAAGAGCTAAATGCCCTTTTCAGGGCAATGCAAAAGAGTTAAATGCCCTTTTAAGGACAATGCCCATACAAATGCTTATTTCAGGGCAATGGGTAGCTTAGGTTTTTGTTAGCATTAGTTTTTTTATTTTGGGGGGTTGGTTGGGTGGCGGGCTTTACTGTTGGGGGGTCTTTGTATTTTTTTTTACAGGTAAAAGAGCTGTTTAACTTAGGGCAATGCCCTACAAAAGGCCCTTTTAATGGCTATTGGTAGTTTATTGTAGCCTAGTTTTTTTTTATTTTGGGTGGGCTTTTTTATTTTTATAGGGCTATTAGATTAGGTGTAATTCTTTTTTATTTTTGATAATTTCGTTTGTTATTTTTCGTAAATTAGTGTTTGTTATTTTTTGTAATTTAGTATTTTTTATTTTTTTTAATTAGATACTTTGTAATTTTTTTAGCAGTGTTGGGATTTTTTAATGTGTATTTTAGTTTTCTTTAATTGGTAGCTAGTTTAATTTTAGTTTAATAATTATATTATTTTAATTGTTAGTTTAAACTTAGTTTTTTTTAATTTGACAGGTAAGTTTTAATTTAATTTAAAGGGACACTGAGTCCAACATTTTTCTTTTGTGATTCATATAGAGCATGCAATTTTAAGCAACGTTCTAACTTACTCCTATTTTCAATTTTTCTTCGTTCTCTGGCTATCTTTATTTGAAAATGAAGGCATCTAAGCTAAGGTTGCCAATCAATTTTTGGTTCAGACCTCTGGACAGCACTTGTTTATTGGTGGGTGAATTTAATTACCAATCAGCAAGGACAACCCAGGTTGTTCACCAAAAATGGGCAGGCATCTAAACATTCTTGCTTTTCAAATAATGATACGAAGAGAATGAAGAACATTTGATAATAGGAGTAAATTGCTTAAAATTGCATGATCTATCTGAATAAAAAAAAAGCAAAAAATTGAGTTCAGTGTCCCTTTAAGATAGGGAAATTGTCATTTTAACTCCTTAACGACCAAGGATGTGCCAGGCACGTCCTCATTAGGAGGTCACTTAACGACCAAGGACGTGCCTGGCACGTCCTCTGGGGTTTGAAGCTCTGGAAGCGATCCTGATTGCTTCCAGCAGCTTTTAATGCAATATTGAGGCATCACTACAATATCTTTTTTGGCACACTGATGCAGAGAGAGCCCAGAGAGAGCCACTCTGTGGACCACTCTGCATTGGCCAGCGATGGTGCCGATTGTTGGTGGGTGGGAGCAGCTGCAGGAATGGGTGGCCTATCACTGGCAATCTTCCTGAAAATTATTGCCGGATGCGCGCAGGAGTGCACGCAGGGGGTGCATGAGCACGCGCACCCGCGATCGTGCATTTTTTTTTTTAAGTGGTGGAAGAGAGTATTGGGAAAGAGTGGTGGGAGAGGGTGGTGGTGGGAGAGGAGGGGGAAATCATTTTTTAAAATAGGTCTGGGAGGGGGAGGGAGTAGAGTTTGGAGGGGGCAGCTACACTACAGCAAAATAGAGGTTTATTATAAAAGAAAAAAAAAAAACATTTAAATGCAGAGTGGGTACTGGCAGACAGCTGCCAGTACCCAAAATGGTGGAAAAAAGTTAGTGGGGGGAGGGTTAGAGAGCTCTTGGGGGGGATCAATGAGGTTGGGGGCTAAGGGGGGATCCTACACAGCAGAATATATATTTTATTTAAAAAAAAATGAAAGAAAGCCTTTTATTTTAGTACTGCCAGACTTTCTGTGGTGGGGGAGGGATGAGAGTTGTTTGGGAGGCACCAAGGGGTGGGATGTGTCAGGTGGGAGGTTTATCTCTACACTAAAACTAAAATTAACCCTTCAAGCTCCCTACAAGCTACCTAATTAGCCCCGTCACTGCTGGGCATAATACAAGTATGTTGCGCAGCGGCATTTAGCAGCCTTCTAATTACCAAAAAGCAACGTAAAAGCCATATATGTCTACTATTTCTGAAGAAAGGGGATCCCAGAGAAGCATTTACAACCATTTGTGCCATAATTGCACAAGCTGTTTGCAAATAATTTCAGTGAGAAACCTAAAGTTTGTGAAAAAATTAGTGAAAAATTTAACGATTTTTTTTATTTGATCGCATTTGGCGGTGAAATGATGGCATGAAATATACCAAAGTTGGCCTATATCAATACTTGGGGGTGTCTACTACACTACACTAAAGCTAAAATTAACCCTACACGCTCCCTACAAGCTCCCTAATTAACCCCTTCACAGCTGGGCATAATACACGTGTGGTGCACAGCAGCATTTAGCAGCCTTCTAATTACCATAAAGCAATACCAAAGCCATATATGTCTGCTATTTCTGAACAAAGGGGATCCCAGAGAAGCATTTACAACAATTTATACCAAAATTGCACAAGTTGTTTGTAAATAATTTCAGTGAGAAACCTAAAGTTTGTGAAAAAATTAGTGAAAAAGTGAACAATTTTTTTATTTGATCGCATTTGGCAGTGAAATGGTGGCATAAAATATACCAAATTAGACCTAGATCAATACTTTGGGATGTATTCTAAAAAAATATATATACATGTCAAATGATATTCAGGGATTCCTGAAAGATATCAGTGCCCAATGTAACTAGCGCTAATTTTTTAAAAAAAAATGGTTTGGAAATAGCAAAGTGCTACCTGTATTTATTGCCCTATAACGTGCAAAAAAAGCAAAGAAAATTTAAAAATTGGGTATTTCTAAACTTAGAACAAAATGTAGAAACTATTTAGCATGGGTATTTTTTAGTGGTTGTAGATGTGTAACAGATTTTGGGGGTCAAAGTTAGCAAAAGTGTGTTTTTTTTCCATTTTTTCTCATATTTTATAAAAAAATGTATAGTAAATTATAAGATATGATGAAAATAATGGTATCTTTAGAAAGTCCATTTAATGGCGAGAAAAACGGTATATAATATGTGTGGGTACAGTAAATGAGTATGAGGAAAATTACAGCTAAACACAAACACTGCAAAAATGTAAAAAAGGGAAAAGTGCTGTGGTCATTAAGGGGTTAATTAAAAGTTAGTGGGGACGTTAGGTTTAGGGGTTACTAGTTTAAATTAGTTTATTGCCATTTGGGGGCTTTTGGTCTAGGGGTTTATAGTTTAATTTAGTATATTTCGTTGTGGGGGGCTTGCGGTTTAGGGGTTAGTAGGCGGTGCAGGGGTTAATAACTTAGTGGGGGCGATGGGGGAGGATGGCAGATTAAGGGTTAATAATATTTAAATAGTGTTTGCGATGTCGGAGGGCGGCGGCTTAGGGGTTAATAACTTTATTATAGTGGTGACGATGTTGGGGAGCGCGGAATAGGGGGTTAATCATTTTTATTAGTGGCAGTGATGTCGGGAGCAGCAGATTAGGGGTTAATAACTTTAATATAGTATTTGCGATGCGGGAGGGCCTTGGTTTAGGGGTTAATAGGTCATTTAAGGGTGTTTAGTGTACTTTGTAACACTTTAGTTATGAGTTTTATGTAACATATTTGTTGCGTAAAACTCATAACCACTGGTCTCAGATGGCATTATGGATCGTGTCGGTATAGGGTGTAACGCAAGCTTTTTAGCCTCAATGCAAAACTCATAATGGCTGCTCTATGGAAGTCCATTGAAAAAACGTAATTTTTACGAGTGCGGGACTGCCGTTGCGTTACCGGCTAAAAGGCTTGCGGTACAGCTATACTGATTTGTAATGGCTGCGTTGCTGTTTTAACGCTGAAATTACCATTTTTTCAGCATTAAAAGACGAACGCACAACTCGTGATCTATCTGTTTGTTTCTATGTTTCTATGAATCTTCAAAGGCCACAATGTTCCCTCTTAGCTTGAATAAAAGTCTTGTGAGATCCCTTAAGCATTTTATGCAATTAAATCAATCTCCAAAAAGGGGTAATTGCACAACCCAGCTGTGTGACTGCCACTGCCAGTTGTGTATTTAGGTTTTGTGCTGCCCTAGGCACTCAAAATTCTGTCTTTTAGCATAATTTACTTTTTATATTACTTTGATTGATGGTTTTATGTTGATAAATATGTTGGTTGAGTTTATCTATGCTTTTACATAAGTTAACAGTCATTTAAATAGAGTTTAAACTCGCTCTTCAGGTCTGGATCCAGCAAAACCTTACTTCCAAGACACCCCAAAAGAAGTACATCTGGATCTGTTTGATGGAGTCCTGGTAGATGTACTTCACACTGATGCTGGTCCTTGGAATCCTGATTTGGGTAAATATTTTTCTGAAAAACTTTACCTAAAGGCAATGTACTCATTTTCAGGCACAAAAAAAGGTCAACCTATTGAATACATAAGTTCAAAAAATATAAAAATAATATCACTTAAAGTTCCACTTTATAGCATTGCTTGGCCAGGAGTAAAATGAATAAACTGGCTATTTGAAAATGATGCAATGCACTATATGGTAGATGATAGAATGTTGCCTCAGCTTTAAAATCAGCAAAAATATTACAGCCACAATGTTGGAGTCACTAAAAATGTAGCTGGTGCATTGTTTCAATTTCAAGATTCTTTTGGAAGTCACTGCATCTAGACAAAGGATAGATGTAAACTCATTTTAGGTCCTTAGTTGTCAGAATTGACTACAACATGGTGATTTTCTTGCATCCCATGTGTTATCTTTTCCCTAATCTGCAAAACTCATTCTAGTCCCTTACCCTAGTTCTAAATCCCAATCCCTTCCCAAATTCTCAGCCCTATCTCTTATCCTAACTTTATCCCACATTTTACCCTCTACACTCTATCTATAACCCTTACCTATTCTGTAATGATTAACCCCAATCTCCAACCCTAATGAAAAACCCCTACCTCAATTTACCATAACCTTAACTCTTACTTCAAGCACTAACTAAAACCTTAGTCCTCCTATCTGGTGGAAACAATGTTCCAAAAATAAGCAGCAATGGTACTGTGGTTGCAGGATCACAAAAGCAGATAATGTTGCCCATGAAATTATGAGAGTGATGTTGTGATCATCAACAACATAGCAACCACAGCATTATGGTCGGATTTCTTCTATGCAAGGTATGTTTGCTTTGAATAGCAGCCAAGAGTCTTATGCAACGTTCACATTTTCCATAGTAGAATTCCATTATGGAATTTGTGAACTTCCAATATCCTTTACATTTTACTATCTTTTTCAATTGTTTTATACAAAGTCATATTTTTGCACCGCTGATTGAAAAGATAAATATGGTTCAAAATAATTTTTAAGTATGCAATGTCTATAAATTAACTTGAACACGTTTATTTATTTTTTGTAGAAACATATTGGACCCCATTTATCAAGGCATCTTGTGATCCACATGTATTTTCACATCAAAGTCTGCTTATAGAATTTATTTATGTACCAACTCTATTAAAATGAATGGATTGTTTGTGCCAGCGTACATGCCTTAAATCACTATTCGTGTTAAATCTTTCACAGCTAATTCTTGTGCATTTTAAATTAAAAATAACACGCTACTTTATATAATATAATTCCATTTTCCCAAAGCTAATTGTAAAAACTACGCTTGTGTTTCTTTAAAAAAAAAACTTTTTTTGGAAACGCATATTAAATTTATAACTCATGGGAACAACAATACATAAATAGAAAGAGAGATGGTTAATTTTACAGAGAGAGACAGAGAGACATTTGTTCTCAGATTCTTAAATTCAAATATTGATGTGCCAAATGTATCATTCTTTTGCTGATCTGCGATTATTTTTTAAATAAATCTGGTTGCCTATTCAACTTCGTCTAACGAGTCAAAGCAGCCAGATTTACCAATTGAGAAGTGAACAGGTTGACAATTTGATAAATTAGCCTATTGCTTCTTACAGGATTAGAAATAAGCCAAATTATTGGTCATCTGGACTTTTTTCCAAATGGAGGGATTCAGATGCCCGGGTGTCTAAAGAATACAGAAATTCTAAAAGTTAGCATTGAAGATGTATTCAATGGTAAGTACATTAATTGACTGAAATAAATCTACCAAGCAGTAGCGGATGGATCATAACTCACAATAATAGAGCTAAATTTTTTATCTAGACTTTTAGGGTCCGAATTATCAAGCTCCGAATGGAGCTTGATGCCTCTGTTTCCGCGCGAGCCTTCACGCTCGCCAGAAACAGCAGTTATGAAGCAGCGGTCTAAAGACCTCTGCTCCATAACTTATCTGCTTGCTCTCAGGCTGCGGACATCAATCTGACCGTTCCTATCTGATCAGGACGATTGACACCCCCTGCTAGCAGCCGATTGGTTACAAATCTGCAGGGCTGCGGCATTGCACAAGCTGCGGCATTGCACAAGCAGTTCACAAGAATACTACATTGTATCATGCCCGTCTGCACTTTATTAAATCGGCCCCTTAATAGCTACATTGACTGTACAATTGTAGCTATTACAGGATTGTGTCAAATTATATAAAATTTGCCATGTGTGAAGATAAAACAATAATGTAGCAGATACATTAAAGGGACACGAAATTACAAAACATGTCTTTCATGATTCAGATAAAGGGCTAAATTACAAGTGGAGTGCTAAATTATCACGCGCCTGCATATTAGCGAATGTGCCTGTTTGCAGGTGCGCAATAATTAACCAGCCATTACAAGTGGCTGATATTACACAGTGAAGTGAAAATATTATTATCTTAAAAGCGATATTTAGCGCTCCTCTTGTAATCTGGCCCAAAGTGTGCAATTTTAAACATCTAATTTACTTCTATTATCAAATCTCTTCATTCTCTTGGCATTTTTGTTGAAAAGCAGGGTAAAATCAGAAGTGTGCACGTGTCTGGGGCACTATATGGCAGCAGTTTTGCAAGAATGTTATCCATTTGCAAGAGCACTATATGGCAGCAGTTTTGTATGAATGTTATCCATTTGCAAGAGCACTAGAGGGCAGCACTATAAGAATGTTATCCATTTGCAAGAGCACTAGATGGCAGCACTATAAGAATGTTATCCATTTGCAACAACATTAGATGGCAGCACTATAAGAATGTTATCCATTTGCAAGAGCACTAGAGGGTAGCACTATAAGAATGTTATCCATTTGCAAGAGCACTAGATGGCAGCATTATAAGAATGTTATCCATTTGCAACAGCACTAGATGGCAGCACTATAAGAATGTTATCCATTTGCAACAACACTAGATGGCAGCATTATAAGAATGTTATCCATTTGCAAGAGCACTAGATGGCAGCATTATAAGAATGTTATCCATTTGCAAGAGCACTAGATGGCAGCACTATAAGAATGTTATCCATTTGCAACAACACTAGATGGCAGCATTATAAGAATGTTATCCATTTGCAAGAGCACTAGAGGGTAGCACTATAAGAATGTTATCCATTTGCAAGAGCACTAGATGGCAGCATTATAAGAATGTTATCCATTTGCAAGAGCACTAGATGGCAGCACTATAAGAATGTTACCCATTTGCAACAACATTAGATGGCAGCACTATAAGAATGTTATCCATTTGCAAGAGCACTAGATGGCAGCACTATAAGAATGTTATCCATTTGCAAGAGCACTAGATGGCAGCACTATAAGAATGTTATCCATTTGCAAGAGCACTAGATGGCAGCACTATAAGAATGTTACCCATTTGCAACAACATTAGATGGCAGCACTATAAGAATGTTATCCATTTGCAAGAGCACTAGATGGCAGCACTATAAGAATGTTATCCATTTGCAAGAGCACTAGATGGCAGCACTATAAGAATGTTACCCATTTGCAACAACATTAGATGGCAGCACTATAAGAATGTTATCCATTTGCAACAACACTAGATGGCAGCACTATAAGAATGTTATCCATTTGCAAGAGCACTAGATGGCAGCACTATAAGAATGTTATCCATTTGCAAGAGCACTAGATGGCAGCACTATAAGAATGTTACCCATTTGCAACAACATTAGATGGCAGCACTATAAGAATGTTATCCATTTGCAACAACACTAGATGGCAGCACTATAAGAATGTTATCCATTTGCAAGAGCACTAGATGGCAGCACTATAAGAATGTTATCCATTTGCAAGAGCACTAGATGGCAGCACTTTAAGAATGTTATCCATTTGCAACAACACTAGATGGCAGCACTATAAGAATGTTATCCATTTGCAAGAGCACTAGAGGGTAGCACTATAAGAATGTTATCCATTTGCAAGAGCACTAGATGGCAGCACTATAAGAATGTTATCCATTTGCAAGAGCACTAGATGGCAGCATTATAAGAATGTTATCCATTTGCAAGAGCACTAGATGGCAGCACTATAAGAATGTTATCCATTTGCAACAGCACTAGATGGCAGCACTATAAGAATGTTATCCATTTGCAAGAGCACTAGATGGCAGCACTATAAGAATGTTATCCATTTGCAACAGCACTAAATGGCAGCACTATAAGAATGTTATCCATTTGCAACAGCACTAAATGGCAGCACTATAAGAATGTTATCCATTTGCAAGAGCACTAGATGGCAGCACTATAAGAATGTTACCCATTTGCAACAACACTAGATGGCAGCACTATAAGAATGTTATCCATTTGCAACAACATTAGATGGCAGCACTATAAGAATGTTATCCATTTGCAAGAGCACTAGAGGGTAGCACTATAAGAATGTTATCCATTTGCAAGAGCACTAGATGGCAGCATTATAAGAATGTTATCCATTTGCAACAGCACTAGATGGCAGCACTATACGAATGTTATCCATTTGCAACAACACTAGATGGCAGCATTATAAGAATGTTATCCATTTGCAAGAGCACTAGATAGCAGCATTATAAGAATGTTATCCATTTGCAAGAGCACTAGATGGCAGCACTATAAGAATGTTATCCATTTGCAACAACACTAGATGGCAGCATTATAAGAATGTTATCCATTTGCAAGAGCACTAGAGGGTAGCACTATAAGAATGTTATCCATTTGCAAGAGCACTAGATGGCAGCATTATAAGAATGTTATCCATTTGCAAGAGCACTAGATGGCAGCACTATAAGAATGTTACCCATTTGCAACAACATTAGATGGCAGCACTATAAGAATGTTATCCATTTGCAAGAGCACTAGATGGCAGCACTATAAGAATGTTATCCATTTGCAAGAGCACTAGATGGCAGCACTATAAGAATGTTATCCATTTGCAAGAGCACTAGATGGCAGCACTATAAGAATGTTACCCATTTGCAACAACATTAGATGGCAGCACTATAAGAATGTTATCCATTTGCAAGAGCACTAGATGGCAGCACTTTAAGAATGTTATCCATTTGCAAGAGCACTAGATGGCAGCACTATAAGAATGTTACCCATTTGCAACAACATTAGATGGCAGCACTATAAGAATGTTATCCATTTGCAACAACACTAGATGGCAGCACTATAAGAATGTTATCCATTTGCAAGAGCACTAGATGGCAGCACTATAAGAATGTTATCCATTTGCAAGAGCACTAGATGGCAGCACTATAAGAATGTTACCCATTTGCAACAACATTAGATGGCAGCACTATAAGAATGTTATCCATTTGCAACAACACTAGATGGCAGCACTATAAGAATGTTATCCATTTGCAAGAGCACTAGATGGCAGCACTATAAGAATGTTATCCATTTGCAAGAGCACTAGATGGCAGCACTTTAAGAATGTTATCCATTTGCAACAACACTAGATGGCAGCACTATAAGAATGTTATCCATTTGCAAGAGCACTAGAGGGTAGCACTATAAGAATGTTATCCATTTGCAAGAGCACTAGATGGCAGCACTATAAGAATGTTATCCATTTGCAAGAGCACTAGATGGCAGCATTATAAGAATGTTATCCATTTGCAAGAGCACTAGATGGCAGCACTATAAGAATGTTATCCATTTGCAACAGCACTAGATGGCAGCACTATAAGAATGTTATCCATTTGCAAGAGCACTAGATGGCAGCACTATAAGAATGTTATCCATTTGCAACAGCACTAAATGGCAGCACTATAAGAATGTTATCCATTTGCAAGAGCACTAGATGGCAGCACTTTAAGAATGTTACCATTTGCAAGAGCACTAGATGGCAGCACTATAAGAATGTTATCCATTTTCAAGAGCACTAGATGGCAGCACTATACGAATGTTACCCATTTGCAACAACATTAGATGGCAGCACTATAAGAATGTTATCCATTTGCAACAACACTAGATGGCAGCACTATAAGAATGTTATCCATTTGCAAGAGCACTAGAGGGTAGCACTATAAGAATGTTATCCATTTGCAAGAGCACTAGATGGCAGCACTATAAGAATGTTATCCATTTGCAAGAGCACTAGATGGCAGCACTATAAGAATGTTATCCATTTGCAACAACACTAGATGGCAGCACTATAATAATGTTATCCATTTGCAAGAGCACTAGAGGGTAGCACTATAAGAATGTTATCCATTTGCAAGAGCACTAGATGGCAGCACTATAAGAATGTTATCCATTTGCAAGAGCACTAGATGGCAGCACTATAAGAATGTTATCCATTTGCAAGAGCACTAGATGGCAGCACTATAAGAATGTTATCCATTTGCAAGAGCACTAGATGGCAGCACTATAAGAATGTTATCCATTTGCAACAGCACTAAATGGCAGCACTATAAGAATGTTATCCATTTGCAAGAGCACTAGATGGCAGCACTATAAGAATGTTACCATTTGCAACAGCACTAGATGGCAGCACTATAAGAATGTTATCCATTTGCAAGAGCACTAGATGGCAGCACTATAAGAATGTTATCCATTTGTAACAGCACTAGATGGCAGCATTATAAGAATGTTATCCATTTGCAAGAGCACTAGATGGCAGCACTATAAGAATGTTATCCATTTGCAAGAGCACTAGATGGCAGCACTATAAGAATGTTATCCATTTGCAAGAGCACTAGATGGCAGCACTATAAGAATGTTACCATTTGCAAGAGCACTAGATGGCAGCACTATAAGAATGTTATCCATTTGCAAGAGCACTAGATGGCAGCACTATAAGAATGTTACCATTTGCAACAGCACTAGATGGCAGCATTATAAGAATGTTATCCATTTGCAAGAGCACTAGATGGCAGCACTATAAGAATGTTATCCATTTGCAACAACACTAGATGGCAGCACTATAAGAATGTTATCCATTTGCAAGAGCACTAGATGGCAGCACTATAAGAATGTTATCCATTTGCAAGAGCACTAGATGGCAGCACTATAAGAATGTTATCCATTTGCAAGAGCACTAGATGGCAGCACTATAAGAATGTTATCCATTTGCAAGAGCACTAGATGGCAGCACTATAAGAATGTTATCCATTTGCAACAGCACTAGATGGCAGCACTATAAGAATATAATCCATTTGCAACAGCACTAGATGGCAGCACTATAAGAATGTTATCCTTTTGCAACAACACTAGATGGCAGCACTATAAGAATGTTATCCATTTGCAACAACACTAAATGGCAGCACTATAAGAATGTTATCCATTTGCAAGAGCACTAGATGGCAGCACTATAAGAATGTTATCCATTTGCAAGAGCACTAGATGGCAGCACTATAAGAATGTTATCCATTTGCAACAACACTAGATGGCAGCACTATAAGAATGTTATCCATTTGCAAGAGCACTAGATGGCAGCACTATAAGAATGTTATCCATTTGCAAGAGCACTAGATGGCAGCACTTTAAGAATGCTATCCATTTGCAACAACACTAAATGGCAGAACTATAAGAATGTTATCCATTTGCAAGAGCACTAGATGGCAGCACTATAAGAATGTTATCCATTTGCAAGAGCACTAGATGGCAGCACTATAAGAATGTTATCCATTTGCAACAACATTAGATGGCAGCACTATAAGAATGTTATCCATTTGCAACAGCACTAGATGGCAGCACTATAAGAATGTTATCCATTTGCAAGAGCACTAGATGGCAGCACTATAAGAATGTTATCCATTTGCAACAACACTAGATGGCAGCACTATAAGAATGTTATCCATTTGCAACAGCACTAGATGGCAGCACTATAAGAATGTTATCCATTTGCAACAGCACTAGATGGCAGCACTATAAGAATGTTATCCATTTGCAAGAGCACTAGATGGCAGCACTATAAGAATGTTATCCATTTGCAAGAGCACTAGATGGCAGCACTATAAGAATGTTATCCATTTGCAAGAGCACTAGATGGCAGCACTATAAGAATGTTATCCATTTGCAACAACACTAGATGGCAGCACTATAAGAATGTTATCCATTTGCAACAGCACTAGATGGCAGCACTATAAGAATGTTACCATTTGCAACAACACTAGATGGCAGCACTATAAGAATGTTACCATTTGCAACAGCACTAGATGGCAGCACTATAAGAATGTTATCCATTTGCAAGAGCACTAGATGGCAGCACTATAAGAATGTTATCCATTTGCAAGAGCACTAGATGGCAGCACTATAAGAATGTTATCCATTTGCAAGAGCACTAGATGGCAGCACTATAAGAATGTTATCCATTTGCAACAACACTAGATGGCAGCACTATAAGAATGTTATCCATTTGCAACAACACTAGATGGCAGCACTATAAGAATGTTATCCATTTGCAACAGCACTAGATGGCAGCACTATAAGAATGTTATCCATTTGCAAGAGCACTAGATGGCAGCACTATAAGAATGTTATCCATTTGCAAGAGCACTAGATGGCAGCACTATAAGAATGTTATCCATTTGCAACAGCACTAGATGGCAGCACTATAAGAATATTATCCATTTGCAACAGCACTAGATGGCAGCACTATAAGAATGTTATCCATTTGCAACAACACTAGATGGCAGCACTATAAGAATGTTATCCATTTGCAACAACACTAGATGGCAGCACTATAAGAATGTTATCCATTTGCAAGAGCACTAGATGGCAGCACTATAAGAATGTTATCCATTTGCAACAACATTAGATGGCAGCACTATAAGAATGTTATCCATTTGCAACAACACTAGATGGCAGCACTATAAGAATGTTATCCATTTGCAACAACACTAGATGGCAGAACTATAAGAATGTTATCCATTTGCAAGAGCACTAGATGGCAGCACTATAAGAATGTTATCCATTTGCAACAACACTAGATGGCAGCACTATAAGAATGTTATCCATTTGCAACAACATTAGATGGCAGCACTATAAGAATGTTATCCATTTGCAACAGCACTAGATGGCAGCACTATAAGAATGTTATCCATTTGCAACAACACTAGATGGCAGCACTATAAGAATGTTATCCATTTGAAACAACACTAGATGGCAGCACTATAAGAATGTTATCCATTTGCAAGAGCACTAGATGGCAGCACTATAAGAATGTTATCCATTTGCAACAGCACTAGATGGCAGCACTATAAGAATGTTACCATTTGCAACAGCACTAGATGGCAGCACTATAAGAATGTTATCCATTTGCAAGAGCACTAGATGGCAGCACTATAAGAATGTTATCCATTTGCAAGAGCACTAGATGGCAGCACTATAAGAATGTTATCCATTTGCAACAACACTAGATGGCAGCACTATAAGAATGTTATCCATTTGCAAAAACACTAGATGGCAGCACTATAAGAATGTTATCCATTTGCAACAGCACTAGATGGCAGCACTATAAGAATGTTATCCATTTGCAAGAGCACTAGATGGCAGCACTATTTCCTGCCATGTAGTGCTCTAGACACCTGACTAGGTGTCTCTTCAACAAAGAATATCATGGGAATGAAGCTAATTTGATAAAAGAGGTAAACTGGAAACTTTTTTTATGATTTGCTTTGTCTGAATCATAAAAGAAAATTTGGTGGTTTTATATCCATTTAAGAGACACAGCCTAAAATGAATGTGAAAATGGCTTCTTTTTAAGCAAACAGGATAATTTTTTTATGTGCAGGGGTGGACTGAGACCAACCAGGCCCCCGGGCAAAAGTGGGGCAGGGCCCCCCAGCTACCTCCTCTGCCCCCCCCCTCTACCCTATTGCCGCTCCTAGGACAAGTGCCTCTCCAACCTCCCTTGCCCCTCCCCACCATGTTTTTATTGCCATATAAAGAGACAATTTTTTCCTTAAATATTTTTAAAAAGAACTAAATATTGCAAATTAACAAGTGCTTGTGCAAAAATGCATATATGCAATACAGTATGGAGCAGAAAGTAGTGAGGGGCAGATAAGGGGTTAAAATCGCTTCTGTTTACTTTTTACTGGCAGCTAAAGAGGTACAATCATTAATTTGTATGTTACTGGCAGCCGATGGGTAAAATTACTGATTAGTTATCAAAAAAAATACATCATGGGATTAACATTGGGGCTAAGGTAATGCTGTTAGGTGGGACATGGTGTGACCCAACTATCACTGTGCCCATCACAGATTGTCCAGTTTATTGGTGTACAACAACTGGAGTCTGGTTTTGAGGATGAAAATAAGCAACTTTAACTTAGCCTGGGGCATGTAATGCTTGGTTTAAATAAGGGAGTTATATGGTCTTTTAAAGGGACAGAAAGGGAACATTAAACTATAATATTACAGATACATCAATATGCCAATTTACTTTTATCAAATTTGCTTCATTTTGCTGGTATTCTTTTGTTGTATAGTAACCCTTGGTAGGCTCAGGGGCAGCAATCCACTACTGTGAGCTAGCTGAACATATTGAGTGAGCCAGTGACAAGAGGCATGAATATGTATCCACCAATCGCCATCTAGCTCTCAATAGTGTATTGATGCTCCTAAGTCTACCTAGGTATGATTTTAAAGATATCAATGGGCAAAATCCAATTTTAATATTAGAAGTAAATTGGGAATTTGTATTGCGTGCTGTCTGGATCATGACAAGTTTCATTTTGATTTTACTGTCCCTTTATGTATCACGTGTCTCATATAAATTTGACAATTTCTTATCTAACTGGGCACTTTATCTCAATTTAAAGATAATATATTTCCTTTAAAGGGATATTCCAGTCAAAACTCAATTGCACAAACTGTAGATGAACTACATCCAAGGACAGAAACATATTTACAATATGCATATATTAGTAAAGGTTCTCTCTATTTTAGTGTTAACATTTTTCTCTGCATGTGAAGAATAGCTAGATATTCTCAGTGCACCAACATTTTAAATACTGCAGCTGCTCCAATCTCCAGTGGGGCTTGTATCTTGTCAGCAATTAACAAATTGAGGCCTAGATTTAGAGTTCGGCGGTAGCCGTCAAAACCAGCGTTAGAGGCTCCTAACGCTGGTTTTGGGCGCCCGCTGGTATTTGGAGTCAGTGATTAAAGGGTCTAACGCTCACTTTACAGCCGCGACTTTTCCATACCGCAGATCCCCCTACGCCATTTGCGTAGCCTATCTTTTCAATGGGATCTTCCTAACGCCGGTATTTAGAGTCGTTTCTGCAGTGAGCGTTAGAGCTCTAACGACAAGATTCCAGCCGCCTGAAAATAGCAGGAGTTAAGAGCTTTCTGGCTAACGCCGGTTTATAAAGCTCTTAACTACTGTACCCTAAAGTACACTAACACCCATAAACTACCTATGTACCCCTAAACCGAGCTCCCCCCACATCGCCGCCACTCGATTAAAATTTTTAACCCCTAATCTGCCGACCGCCACCTACGTTATACTTATGTACCCCTAATCTGCTGCCCCTAACACCGCCGACCCCTGTATTATATCTATTAACCCCTAACTTGCCCCCCACAACGTCGCCGCAAGCTACTTAAAATAATTAACCCCTAATCTTCCGACCGCAAATCGCCGCCACCTACGTTATCCCTATGTACCCCTAATCTGCTACCCCTAACATCGCCGACCCCTATGTTATATTTATTAACCCCTAATCTGCCCCCCACAACGTCGCCGACACCTACCTACACTTATTAACCCCTAATCTGCCGACCGGAGCTCACCGCTATTCTAATAAATGTATTAACCCCTAAAGCTAAGTCTAACCCTAACACTAACACCCCCCTAAGTTAAATATAATTTTTATCTAACGAAATAAATTAACTCTTATTAAATAAATGATTCCTATTTAAAGCTAAATACTTACCTGTAAAATAAATCCTAATATAGCTACAATATAAATTATAATTATATTATAGCTATTTTAGGATTAATATTTATTTTACAGGCAACTTTGTAATTATTTTAACCAGGTACAATAGCTATTAAATAGTTAAGAACTATTTAATAGTTACCTAGTTAAAATAATAACAAATTTACCTGTAAAATAAATCATAACCTAAGATATAATTAAACCTAACACTACCCTATCAATAAAATAATTAAATAAACTACCTACAATTACCTACAATTAACCTAACACTACACTATCAATAAATTAATTAAACACAATTGCTACAAATAAATAAAATTAAATAAACTATCTAAAGTACAAAAAATAAAAAAGAACTAAGTTACAGAAAATAATAAAATATTTACAAACATAATAAAAATATTACAACAATTTTAAACTAATTACACCTACTCTAAGCCCCCTAATAAAATAACAAAGCCCCCCAAAATAAAAAATTCCCTACCCTATTCTAAAATACAAATATTACAAGCTCTTTTACCTTACCAGCCCTGAACAGGGCCCTTTGCGGGGCATGCCCCAAGAATTTCAGCTCTTTTGCCTGTAAAAAAAAACATACAATACCCCCCCCCAACATTACAACCCACCACCCACATACCCCTAATCTAACCCAAACCCCCCTTAAATAAACCTAACACTACCCCCCTGATGATCTTCCTACCTTGTCTTCACCATGCCAGGTTCACCGATCCGTCCTGGCTCCAAGATCTTCATCCAACCCAAGCGTGGGCTAGACATCCACTGAAGAAGTCCAGAAGAGGGTCCAAAGTCTTCCTCCTATCCGGCAAGAAGAGGACATCTGGACCGGCAAACATCTTCTCCAAGCGGCATCTTCTATCTTCTTCCATCCGATGACGACCGGCTCCATCTTGAAGACCTCCAGCGCGGATCCATCCTCTTCTTCCGACGACTAGACGACGAATGACGGTTCCTTTAAGGGACGTCATCCAAGATGGCGTCCCTCGAATTCCGATTGGCTGATAGGATTCTATCAGCCAATCGGAATTAAGGTAGGAATTTTCTGATTGGCTGATGGAATCAGCCAATCAGAATATAGTTCAATCCGATTGGCTGATCCAATCAGCCAATCAGATTGAGCTCGCATTCTATTGGCTGATCGGAACAGCCAATAGAATGCGAGCTCAATCTGATTGGCTGATTGGATCAGCCAATCGGATTGAACTATATTCTGATTGGCTGATTCCATCAGCCAATCAGAAAATTCCTACCTTAATTCCGATTGGCTGATAGAATCCTATCAGCCAATCGGAATTCGAGGGACGCCATCTTGGATGACGTCCCTTAAAGGAACCGTCATTCGTCGTCTAGTCGTCGGAAGAAGAGGATGGATCCGCGCTGGAGGTCTTCAAGATGGAGCCGGTCGTCATCGGATGGAAGAAGATAGAAGATGCCGCTTGGAGAAGATGTTTGCCGGTCCGGATGTCCTCTTCTTGCCGGATAGGAGGAAGACTTTGGACCCTCTTCTGGACTTCTTCAGTGGATGTCTAGCCCACGCTTGGGTTGGATGAAGATCTTGGAGCCAGGACGGATCGGTGAACCTGGCATGGTGAAGACAAGGTAGGAAGATCATCAGGGGGGTAGTGTTAGGTTTATTTAAGGGGGGTTTGGGTTAGATTAGGGGTATGTGGGTGGTGGGTTGTAATGTTGGGGGGGGGTATTGTATGTTTTTTTTTACAGGCAAAAGAGCTGAAATTCTTGGGGCATGCCCCGCAAAGGGCCCTGTTCAGGGCTGGTAAGGTAAAAGAGCTTGTAATATTTGTATTTTAGAATAGGGTAGGGAATTTTTTATTTTGGGGGGCTTTGTTATTTTATTAGGGGGCTTAGAGTAGGTGTAATTAGTTTAAAATTGTTGTAATATTTTTATTATGTTTGTAAATATTTTATTATTTTCTGTAACTTAGTTCTTTTTTATTTTTTGTACTTTAGATAGTTTATTTAATTTTATTTATTTGTAGCAATTGTGTTTAATTAATTTATTGATAGTGTAGGGTTAGGTTAATTGTAGGTAATTGTAGGTAGTTTATTTAATTATTTTATTGATAGGGTAGTGTTAGGTTTAATTATATCTTAGGTTATGATTTATTTTACAGGTAAATTTGTTATTATTTTAACTAGGTAACTATTAAATAGTTCTTAACTATTTAATAGCTATTGTACCTGGTTAAAATAATTACAAAGTTGCCTGTAAAATAAATATTAATCCTAAAATAGCTATAATATAATTATAATTTATATTGTAGCTATATTAGGATTTATTTTACAGGTAAGTATTTAGCTTTAAATAGGAATCATTTATTTAATAAGAGTTAATTTATTTCGTTAGATAAAAATTATATTTAACTTAGGGGGGTGTTAGTGTTAGGGTTAGACTTAGCTTTAGGGGTTAATCCATTTATTAGAATAGCGGTGAGCTCCGGTCGGCAGATTAGGGGTTAATAATTGAAGGTAGGTGTCGGCGATGTTAGGGAGGGCAGATTAGGGGTTAATACTATTTATGATAGGGTTAGTGAGGCGGATTAGGGGTTAATAACTTTATTATAGTAGCGCTCAGGTCCGCTCGGCAGATTAGGGGTTAATAAGTGTAGGCAGGTGTCGGCGACGATGTGGGGGGCAGATTAGGGGTTAATAAATATAACATAGGGGTCGGCGATGTTAGGGCAGCAGATTAGGGGTACATAGGGATAACGTAGGTGGCGGCGGTTTACGGAGCGGCAGATTAGGGGTTAAAAGTGTAATGCAGGGGTCAGCGATAGCGGGGGCGGCATATTAGGAGTTAATAAGTGTAAGGTTAGGGGTGTTTAGACTCGGGGTACATGTTAGGGTGTTAGGTGCAGACTTAGGAGGTGTTTCCCCATAGGAAACAATGGGGCTGCGTTAGGAGCTGAACGCTGCTTTTTTGCAGGTGTTAGGTTTTTTTTCAGCTCAAACAGCCCCATTGTTTCCTATGGGAGAATCGTGCACGAGCACGTTTTTGATGCCGGCCGCGTCCGTAAGCAACTCTGGTATCGAGAGTTGCATTTGCGGTAAAAATGCTCTACGCTCCTTTTTTGGAGCCTAACGCAGCATTTGTTTGAACTCTCGATACCAGAGTTAAATTTATGGTGCGGCCAGAAAAAAACCCGCGGAGCGTTAACAGCCCTTTTACCGCCGAACTCTAAATCTAGGCCTGAGTAATTACCAGATCATACAAGCACTTTAGGCTGTCTAAGCAAGTGCTGTATTTAAAATGCTGGTGCACGGAGCATACTTAAATACAATCTTGAAACAGCAATAAGTTTTATTACAAGATTTTTTGATAATACATGTATGTTGCAAAAAATATTCTATTCAAAAGTACCCATGTGCATTCCAGTTTTGACTGGAATGTCCCTTTAAATAAGAGATGCATGATCCTATAAGTATGCGTCTATACTAAATATAAAGATAAAACTATCTCCATTTTAACTGACGCCAGGGCAGGTTTAGAGAAAGGGAGAGTAAAGTCTTGGGTGAAAAGTCAGTATTTGCATAATAATGTGATGCACTGGGGACTGGGTTCCATGTGTATGATTTTCACAGCAGTAAGCCTGTGTTTGCAAGCAGTTTATCCTTGGGATGCCAATAACACACACACCTGGGCAGTGTATCCCTGGGATTCCAATAACACACACACCTGGGCAGTGTATCCCTGGGATGCCAATAACGCACACACCTGGGTAATGTATCCCTGGGATGCCAATAACACACACACCTGGGTAATGTATCCCTGGGATGCCAATGACACACACACCTGGGAAATGTATCCCTGGGATGCCAATAACACACACACCTGGGTAATGTATCCCTGGGATGCCAATAACACACACACCTGGGTAATGTATCCCTGGGATGCCAATAACACACACACCTGGGTAATGTATCCCTGGGATGCCAATAACACACACACCTGGGTAATGTATCCCTGGGATGCCAATAACACACACACCTAGGTAATGCATCCCTTGGATGCCAATAACACACACACCTGGGTAATGTATCCCTGGGATGCCATTAACACACACACCTGGGCAATTTATCCATGGGATGCCATTAACACACACACCTGGTTGGTTTATCCCTGGGATGCCATTAACACACATAGCCCTATTCAGTTAAACCCTGAGATACCCGTGACACATAAACCTGTAGTTAATGCCTTGGTTTAGAACCCAGCAGACACCATGGGGCATATGTATCAAGCTCCGTATGGAGCTTGATGCCCCGTGTTTCTGGTGAGCCTGCAGACTCGCCAGAAACAACAGTTATGAAGCAGCGGTCACAAAGACCGCTGCTCCATAACCTGTCTGCTTGCTCTGAGCAGGCGGACAGACATCGCCGGAAATCAACCCGATCGAGTACGATCGGGTCGATTGACACCTCCTGCTGGCGGCCCATTGGCCGTGAGTCTGCAGGGGGCGGCGTTGCACCAGCAGCTCTTGTGAGCTGCTGGTGCAATGCTGAATACGGCGAGCGTATTGCTCTCCGCATTCAGCAAATTCTGGCGGACCTGATCTGCAGTGTTGGATCAGGCCCGCCAGCCCTTGATAAATAGGGGCAAATGACTCCTTCAGTTTTTATCTCTTACTTTATCACCTGCAGCAACACTGCCTTTAGGATTGTGTGCATGGACATTGGCTGAAGAGGAAAGTTTAGAAGTGCTGGGCACAGAAGGCAGCTAGAGTAGTGGTAATATACAGTCATAGATCTCTCAGGCTGCCAGGTAGCTATGAGGTGCAAAGCATCAAACTGATCATAGTTGTTTCCCAGCTCCTAAATCTGACAGGTACAGTGGATCAGGCGCGGCAGATGAGAAATGGGCCAGAGAACACAAACTGATTACATATTAGGCTGGCAAAAGTTTATAAATAAATAGAATTATATAAATAAGCAAAGGTGCACTGGCATTTGAACAATAATATTTGTTACTGTTACTGTCAAAAATTTGGCGGCACTCCTCTGGCTTTCTTGCTGCAAAAACAAAGAGCTAGGGACATCTGACAAGTGCCTGAGCTAGGGACATCTGACAAGTGCCTGAGCTAGGGACATCTGACAAGTGCCTGAGCTAGGGGCATCTGACAAGTGCCTGAGCTAGGGACATCTGACAAGTGCCTGAGCTAGAGACATCTGACAAGTGCCTGAGCTAGAGACATCTGACAAGTGCCTGAGCTAGAGACATCTGACAACAAGTGCCTGAGCTAGGGACATCTGACATGTGCCTGAGCTAGAGACATCTGACATGTGCCTGAGCTAGGGACATCTGACAAGTGCCTGAGCTAGAGACATCTGACAAGTGCCTGAGCTAGAGACATCTGACAAGTGCCTGAGCTAGGGACATCTGACAAGTGCCTGAGCTAGAGACATCTGACAAGTGCCTGAGCTAGAGACATCTGACAAGTGCCTGAGCTAGAGACATCTGACAAGTGCCTGAGCTAGAGACAACTGACAAGTGCCTGAGCTAGGGACATCTGACAAGTGCCTGAGCTAGGGACATCTGACAAGTGCCTGAGCTAGGGACATCTGACAAGTGCCTGAGCTAGGGACATCTGACAAGTGCCTGAGCTAAAGACATCTGACAAGTGCCTGAGCTAGAGACATCTGACAAGTGCCTGAGCTAGGGACATCTGACAAGTGCCTGAGCTAGAGACATCTGACAAGTGCCTGAGCTAGAGACATCTTACAAGTGCCTGAGCTAGAGACATCTGACAAGTGCCTGAGCTAGGGACATCTGACAAGTGCCTGAGCTAGAGACATCTGACAAGTGCCTGAGCTAGAGACATCTGATAAGTGCCTGAGCTAGAGACATCTGACAAGTGCCTGAGCTAGAGACATCAGACAAGTGCCTGAGCTAGAGACATCTGACAAGTGCCTGAGCTAGGGACATCTGACAAGTGCCTGAGCTAGAGACATCTGACAAGTGCCTGAGCTAGGGACATCTGACAAGTGCCTGAGCTAGAGACATCTGACAAGTGCCTGAGCTAGGGACATCTGACAAGTGCCTGAGCTAGGGACATCTGACAAATACCTGAGCTAGAGACATCTGACAAGTGCCTGAGCTAGGGACATCTGACAAGTGCCTGAGCTAGAAACATCTGACAAGTGTCTGAGCTAGAAACATCTGACAAGTGCCTGAGCTAGGGACATCTGACAAGTGCCTGAGCTAGTGACATCTGACAAGTGCCTGAGCTAGAGATATCTGACAAGTGCCTGAGCTAGAGACATCTGACAAGTGCCTGAGCTAGAGACACCTGACAAGTGCCTGAGCTAGGGACATCTGACAAGTGCCTGAGCTAGAGACATCTGACAAGTGCCTGAGCTAGGGACATCTGACAAGTGCCTGAGCTAGAAATATCTGACAAGTGCCTGAGCTAGAAACATCTGACAAGTGCCTGAGCTAGGGACATCTGACAAGTGCCTGAGCTAGAGACATCTGACAAGTGCCTGAGCTAGAGACATCTGACAAGTGCCTGAGCTAGAGACATCTGACAAGTGCCTGAGCTAGAGACATCTGACAAGTGCCTGAGCTAGAAACATCTGACAAGTGCCTGAGCTAGGGACATCTGACAAGTGCCTGAGCTAGAGACATCTGACAAGTGCCTGAGCTAGGGACATCTGACAAGTGCCTGAGCTAGAGACATCTGACAAGTGCCTGAGCTAGGGACATCTGACAAGTGCCTGAGCTAGAGACATCTGACAAGTGCCTGAGCTAGGGACATCTGACAAGTGCCTGAGCTAGAGACATCTGACAACTGCCTGAGCTAGAGACATCTTGCAAGTGCCTGAGCTAGAGACATCTGACAAGTGCCTGAGCTAGGGACATCTGACAAGTGCCTGAGCTAGAGACATCTGACAAGTGCCTGAGCTAGAGACATCTTGCAAGTGCCTGAGCTAGAGACATCTGACAAGTGCCTGAGCTAGAGACATCTGACAAGTGCCTGAGCTAGAGACATCTGACAAGTGCCTGAGCTAGGGACATCTGACAAGTGCCTGAGCTAGAGACATCTGACAAGTGCCTGAGCTAGAGACATCTGACAAGTGCCTGAGCTAGAGACATCTGACAAGTGCCTGAGATAGGGACATCTGACAAGTGCCTGAGCTAAGGACATCTGACAAGTGCCTGAGCTAGAGACATCTGACAAGTGCCTGAGCTAGGGACATCTGACAAGTGCCTGAGCTAGAGACATCTGACAAGTGCCTGAGCTAGAGACATCTGACAAGTGCCTGAGCTAGAGACATCTGACAAGTGCCTGAGCTAGGGACATCTGACAAGTGCCTGAGCTAAGGACATCTGACAAGTGCCTGAGCTAGAGACATCTGACTAGTGCCTGAGCTAGAGACATCTGACAAGTGCCTGAGCTAGGGACATCTGACTAGTGCCTGAGCTAGAGACATCTGACAAGTGCCTGAGCTAGGGACATCTGACAAGTGCCTGAGCTAGAGACATCTGACAAGTGCCTGAGCTAGGGACATCTGACAAGTGCCTGAGCTAGAGACATCTGACAAGTGCCTGAGCTAGAGACATCTGACAAGTGCCTGAGCTAGGGGACATCTGACAAGTGCCTGAGCTAGGGACATCTGACAAGTGCCTGAGCTAGAGACATCTGACAAGTGCCTGAGCTAGAGGACATTCTGACAAGTGCCTGAGCTAGAGGACATCTGACAAGTGCCTGAGCTAGAGACATCTGACAAGTGCCTGAGCTAGGGACATCTGACAAGTGCCTGAGCTAGGGACATCTGACAAGTGCCTGAGCTAGAGACATCTGACAAGTGCCTGAGCTAGGGACATCTGACAAGTGCCTGAGATAGAGACATCTGACAAGTGCCTGAGCTAGAGACATCTGACAAGTGCCTGAGCTAGAGACATCTGACAAGTGCCTGAGCTAGGGACATCTGACAAGTGCCTGAGCTAGGGACATCTGACAAGTGCCTGAGCTAGAGACATCTGACAAGTGCCTGAGCTAGGGACATCTGACAAGTGCCTGAGCTAGGGACATCTGACAAGTGCCTGAGCTAGGGACATCTGACAAGTGCCTGAGCTAGGGACATCTGACAAGTGCCTGAGCTAGAGACATCTGACAAGTGCCTGAGCTAGAGACATCTGACAAGTGCCTGAGCTAGGGACATCTGACAAGTGCCTGAGCTAAGGACATCTGACAAGTGCCTGAGCTAGAGACATCTGACAAGTACCTGAGCTAGGGACATCTGACAAGTGCCTGAGCTAAGGACATCTGACAAGTGCCTGAGCTAGGGACATCTGACATGTGCCTGAGCTAGGGACTTCTGACAAGTGCCTGAGCTAGGGACATCTGACAAGTGCCTGAGCTAGAGACATCTGACTAGTGCCTGAGCTAGAGACATCTGACAAGTGCCTGAGCTAGGGACATCTGACTAGTGCCTGAGCTAGAGACATCTGACAAGTGCCTGAGCTAGGGACATCTGACTAGTGCCTGAGCTAGAGACATCTGACTAGTGCCTGAGCTAGAGACATCTGACAAGTGCCTGAGCTAGGGACATCTGACAAATGCCTGAGCTAGAGACATCTGACAAATGCCTGAGCTAGAGACATCTGACAAGTGCCTGAGCTAGAGACATCTGACAAGTGCCTGAGCTAGGGACATCTGACAAGTGCCTGAGCTAGAGACATCTGACAAGTGCCTGAGCTAGGGACATCTGACATGTGCCTGAGCTAAAGACATCTGACAAGTGCCTGAGCTAGAGACATCTGACAAGTGCCTGAGCTAGGGACATCTGACAAGTGCCTGAGCTAGAGACATCTGACAAGTGCCTGAGCTAGAGACATCTTACAAGTGCCTGAGCTAGAGACATCTGACAAGTGCCTGAGCTAGGGACATCTGACAAGTGCCTGAGCTAGAGACATCTGACAAGTGCCTGAGCTAGAGACATCTGATAAGTGCCTGAGCTAGAGACATCTGACAAGTGCCTGAGCTAGAGACATCAGACAAGTGCCTGAGCTAGAGACATCTGACAAGTGCCTGAGCTAGGGACATCTGACATGTGCCTGAGCTAGAGACATCTGACAAGTGCCTGAGCTAGGGACATCTGACAAGTGCCTGAGCTAGAGACATCTGACAAGTGCCTGAGCTAGGGACATCTGACAAGTGCCTGAGCTAGGGACATCTGACAAATACCTGAGCTAGAGACATCTGACAAGTGCCTGAGCTAGGCACATCTGACAAGTGCCTGAGCTAGAAACATCTGACAAGTGTCTGAGCTAGAAACATCTGACAAGTGCCTGTGCTAGGGGACATCTGACAAGTGCCCTGAGCTAGTGACATCTGACAAGTGCCTGAGCTAGAGATATCTGACAAGTGCCTGAGCTAGAGACATCTGACAAGTGCCTGAGCTAGAGACACCTGACAAGTGCCTGAGCTAGGGACATCTGACAAGTGCCTGAGCTAGAGACATCTGACAAGTGCCTGAGCTAGGGACATCTGACAAGTGCCTGAGCTAGAAATATCTGACAAGTGCCTGAGCTAGAAACATCTGACAAGTGCCTGAGCTAGGGATATCTGACAAGTGCCTGAGCTAGAGACATCTGACAAGTGCCTGAGCTAGAGACATCTGACAAGTGCCTGAGCTAGAGACATCTGACAAGTGCCTTAGCTAGAGACATCTGACAAGTGCCTGAGCTAGAAACATCTGACAAGTGCCTGAGCTAGGGACATCTGACAAGTGCCTGAGCTAGAGGACATCTGACAAGTGCCTGAGCTAGGGACATCTGACAAGTGCCTGAGCTAGAGACATCTGACAAGTGCCTGAGCTAGGGACATCTGACAAGTGCCTGAGCTAGAGACATCTGACAAGTGCCTGAGCTAGGGACATCTGACAAGTGCCCTGAGCTAGAGACATCTGACAACTGCCTGAGCTAGAGACATCTTGCAAGTGCCTGAGCTAGGGACATCTGACAAGTGCCTGAGCTAGAGACATCTGACAAGTGCCTGAGCTAGAGACATCTGACAAGTGCCTGAGCTAGAGACATCTGACAAGTGCCTGAGCTAGAGACATCTGACAAGTGCCTGAGCTAGAGACATCTGACAAGTGCCTGAGCTAGAGACATCTGACAAGTGCCTGAGCTAGGGACATCTGACAAGTGCCTGAGCTAGAGGACATCTGACAAGTGCCTGAGCTAGAGACATCTGACAAGTGCCTGAGCTAGAGACATCTGACAAGTGCCTGAGCTAGGGACATCTGACAAGTGCCTGAGCTAGAGACATCTGACAAGTGCCTGAGCTAGAGACATCTGACAAGTGCCTGAGCTAGGGACATCTGACATGTGCCTGAGCTAGAGACATCTGACAAGTGCCTGAGCTAGAGACATCTGACAAGTGCCTGAGCTAGAGACATCTGACAAGTGCCTGAGCTAGGGACATCTGACAAGTGCCTGAGCTAGAGACATCTGACAAGTGCCTGAGCTAGAGACATCTGACAAGTGCCTGAGCTAGAGACATCTGACAAGTGCCTGAGCTAGGGACATCTGACAAGTGCCTGAGCTAGAGACATCTGACAAGTGCCTGAGCTAGGGACATCTGACAAGTGCCTGAGCTAGAGACATCTGACAAGTGCCTGAGCTAGAGACATCTGACAAGTGCCTGAGCTAGGGACATCTGACAAGTGCCTGAGCTAGAGACATCTGACAAGTGCCTGAGCTAGGGACATCTGACAAGTGCCTGAGCTAGAACATCTGACAAGTGTCCTGAGCTAGAACATCTGACAAGTGCCTGAGCTAGGGACATCTGACAAGTGCCTGAGCTAGTGACATCTGACAAGTGCCTGAGCTAGAGATATCTGACAAGTGCCTGAGCTAGAGACATCTGACAAGTGCCTGAGCTAGAGACACCTGACAAGTGCCTGAGCTAGGGACATCTGACAAGTGCCTGAGCTAGAGACATCTGACAAGTGCCTGAGCTAGGGACATCTGACAAGTGCCTGAGCTAGAAATATCTGACAAGTGCCTGAGCTAGAAACATCTGACAAGTGCCTGAGCTAGGGACATCTGACAAGTGCCTGAGCTAGAGACATCTGACAAGTGCCTGAGCTAGAGACATCTGACAAGTGCCTGAGCTAGAGACATCTGACAAGTGCCTGAGCTAGAGACATCTGACAAGTGCCTGAGCTAGAAACATCTGACAAGTGCCTGAGCTAGGGACATCTGACAAGTGCCTGAGCTAGAGACATCTGACAAGTGCCTGAGCTAGGGACATCTGACAAGTGCCTGAGCTAGAGACATCTGACAAGTGCCTGAGCTAGGGACATCTGACAAGTGCCTGAGCTAGAGACATCTGACAAGTGCCTGAGCTAGGGACATCTGACAAGTGCCTGAGCTAGAGACATCTGACAACTGCCTGAGCTAGAGACATCTTGCAAGTGCCTGAGCTAGAGACATCTGACAAGTGCCTGAGCTAGGGACATCTGACAAGTGCCTGAGCTAGAGAACATCTGACAAGTGCCTGAGCTAGAGACATCTTGCAAGTGCCTGAGCTAGAGACATCTGACAAGTGCCTGAGCTAGAGACATCTGACAAGTGCCTGAGCTAGAGACATCTGACAAGTGCCCTGAGCTAGGGACATCTGACAAGTGCCTGAGCTAGAGACATCTGACAAGTGCCTGAGCTAGAGACATCTGACAAGTGCCTGAGATAGGGACAATCTGACAAGTGCCTGTAGCTAAGGACATCTGACAAGTGCCTGAGCTAGAGACATCTGACAAGTGCCTGAGCTAGGGACATCTGACAAGTGCCTGAGCTAGAGACATCTGACAAGTGCCTGAGCTAGAGACATCTGACAAGTGCCTGAGCTAGAGACATCTGACAAGTGCCTTAGCTTAGGGACATCTGACAAGTGCCTGAGCTAAGACATCTGACAAGTGCTGAGGCTAGAGACATCTGACTAGTGCCTGAGCTAGAGACATCTGACAAGTGCCTGAGCCAGGGACATCTGACTAGTGCCTGAGCTAGAGACATCTGACAAGTGCCTGAGCTAGGGACATCTGACAAGTGCCTGAGCTAGAGACATCTGACAAGTGCCTGAGCTAGGGACATCTGACAAGTGCCTGAGCTAGAGACATCTGACAAGTGCCTGAGCTAGAGACATCTGACAAGTGCCTGAGATAGGGACATCTGACAAGTGCCTGAGCTAAGGACATCTGACAAGTGCCTGAGCTAGAGACATCTGACAAGTGCCTGAGCTAGAGACATCTGACAAGTGCCTGAGCTAGAGACATCTGACAAGTGCCTGAGCTAGAGACATCTGACAAGTGCCTGAGCTAGAGACATCTGACAAGTGCCTGAGCTAGGGACATCTGACAAGTGCCTGAGCTAGGGACATCTGACAAGTGCCTGAGCTAGAGACATCTGACAAGTGCCTGAGCTAGGGACATCTGACAAGTGCCTGAGCTAGAGACATCTGACAAGTGCCTGAGCTAGAGACATCTGACAAGTGCCTGAGCTAGAGACATCTGACAAGTGCCTGAGCTAGGGACATCTGACAAGTGCCTGAGCTAGAGACATCTGACAAGTGCCTGAGCTAGAGACATCTGACAAGTGCCTGAGCTAGGGACATCTGACAAGTGCCTGAGCTAGGGACATCTGACAAGTGCCTGAGCTAGGGACATCTGACAAGTGCCTGAGCTAGGGACATCTGACAAGTGCCTGAGCTAGAGACATCTGACAAGTGCCTGAGCTAGAGACATCTGACAAGTGCCTGAGCTAGGGACATCTGACAAGTGCCTGAGCTAAGGACATCTGACAAGTGCCTGAGCTAGGGACATCTGACAAGTGCCTGAGCTAGAGACATCTGACAAGTGCCTGAGCTAGGGACATCTGACATGTGCCTGAGCTAAAGACATCTGACAAGTGCCTGAGCTAGAGACATCTGACAAGTGCCTGAGCTAGGGACATCTGACAAGTGCCTGAGCTAAGGACATCTGACAAGTGCCTGAGCTAGGGACATCTGACATGTGCCTGAGCTAGGGACTTCTGACAAGTGCCTGAGCTAGGGACATCTGACAAGTGCCTGAGCTAGAGACATCTGACTAGTGCCTGAGCTAGAGACATCTGACAAGTGCCTGAGCTAGGGACATCTGACTAGTGCCTGAGCTAGAGACATCTGACAAGTGCCTGAGCTAGGGACATCTGACTAGTGCCTGAGCTAGAGACATCTGACTAGTGCCTGAGCTAGAGACATCTGACAAGTGCCTGAGCTAGGGACATCTGACAAGTGCCTGAGCTAGAGACATCTGACAAATGCCTGAGCTAGAGACATCTGACAAGTGCCTGAGCTAGAGACATCTGACAAGTGCCTGAGCTAGGGACATCTGACAAGTGCCTGAGCTAGAGACATCTGACAAGTGCCTGAGCTAGGGACATCTGACAAGTGCCTGAGCTAAAGACATCTGACAAGTGCCTGAGCTAGAGACATCTGACAAGTGCCTGAGCTAGGGACATCTGACAAGTGCCTGAGCTAGAGACATCTGACAAGTGCCTGAGCTAGAGACATCTTACAAGTGCCTGAGCTAGAGACATCTGACAAGTGCCTGAGCTAGGGACATCTGACAAGTGCCTGAGCTAGAGACATCTGACAAGTGCCTGAGCTAGAGACATCTGATAAGTGCCTGAGCTAGAGACATCTGACAAGTGCCTGAGCTAGAGACATCAGACAAGTGCCTGAGCTAGAGACATCTGACAAGTGCCTGAGCTAGGGACATCTGACAAGTGCCTGAGCTAGAGACATCTGACAAGTGCCCTGAGCTAGGGACATCTGACAAGTGCCTGAGCTAGAGACATCTGACAATGTGCCTGAGCTAGGGACATCTGACAAGTGCCTGAGCTAGGGACATCTGACAATACCTGAGCTAGAGACATCTGACAAGTGCCTGAGCTAGGGACATCTGGACAAGTGCCTGAGCTAGAAACATCTGACAAGTGACTGAGCTAGAAACATCTGACAAGTGCCTGAGCTAGGGACATCTGACAAGTGCCTGAGCTAGTGACATCTGACAAGTGCCTGAGCTAGAGATATCTGACAAGTGCCTGAGCTAGAGACATCTGACAAGTGCCTGAGCTAGAGACACCTGACAAGTGCCTGAGCTAGGGACATCTGACAAGTGCCTGAGCTAGGGACATCTGACAAGTGCCTGAGCTAGAGACATCTGACAAGTGCCTGAGCTAGGGACATCTGACAAGTGCCTGAGCTAGAAACATCTGACAAGTGTCTGAGCTAGAAACATCTGAAAAGTGCCTGAGGTAGGGACATCTGACAAGTGCCTGAGCTAGGGACATCTGACAAGTGCCTGAGCTAGGGACATCTGACAAGTGCCTGAGCTAGAGACATCTGACAAGTGCCTGAGCTAGAGACATCTGACATGTGCCTGAGCTAGGGACATCTGACAAGTGCCTGAGCTAGGGACATCTGACAAGTGCCTGAGCTAGAGACATCTGACAAGTGCCTGAGCTAGAGACATCTGACATGTGCCTAAGCTAAAGACATCTGACAAGTGCCTGAGCTAGAGACATCTGACAAGTGCCTGAGCTAGGGACATCTGACAAGTGCCTAAGCTAAAGACATCTGACAAGTGCCTGAGCTAGAGACATCTGACATGTGCCTAAGCTAAAGACATCTGACAAGTGCCTGAGCTAGAGACATCTGACAAGTGCCTGAGCTAGGGACATCTGACAAGTGCCTGAGCTAGTGACATCTGACAAGTGTCTGAGCTAGGGATATCTGACAAGTGCCTGAGCTAGAGACATCTGACATGTGCCTAAGCTAAAGACATCTGACAAGTGCCTGAGCTAGAGACATCTGACAAGTGCCTGAGCTAGGGACATCTGACAAGTGCCTAAGCTAAAGACATCTGACAAGTGCCTGAGCTAGAGACATCTGACATGTGCCTAAGCTAAAGACATCTGACAAGTGCCTGAGCTAGAGACATCTGACAAGTGCCTGAGCTAGGGACATCTGACAAGTGCCTGAGCTAGAGACATCTGACAAGTGCCTGAGCTAGGGACATCTGACAAGTGCCTGAGCTAGAGACATCTGACAAGTGCCTGAGCTAGAGACATCTGACAAATGCCTGAGCTAGGGACATCTGACAAGTGCCTGAGCTAGAGACATCTGACAAGTGCCTGAGCTATGGACATCTGACAAATGCCTGAGCTAGGGACATCTGACAAGTGCCTGAGCTAGAGACATCTGACAAGTGCCTGAGCTAGAGACATCTGACAAGTGCCTGAGCTAGAGACATCTGACAAGTGCCTGAGCTAGGGACATCTGACAAGTGCCTGAGCTAGAGACATCTGACAAGTGCCTGAGCTAGAGACATCTGACAAGTGCCTGAGCTAGGGACATCTGACAAGTGCCTGAGCTAGAGACATCTGACAAGTGCCTGAGCTAGAGACATCTGACAAGTGCCTGAGCTAGAGACATCTGACAAGTGCCTGAGCTAGAGACATCTGACATGTGCCTAAGCTAAAGACATCTGACAAGTGCCTGAGCTAGGGACATCTGACAAGTGCCTGAGCTAGGGACAACTGACAAGTGCGTGAGCTAGGGACATCTGACAAGTGCCTGAGCTAGGGACATCTGACAAGTGCCTGAGCTAGGGACATCTGACAAGTGCCTGAGCTAGGGACATCTGACAAGTGCCTGAGCTAGATACATCTGACAAGTGCCTGAGCTAGAGACATCTGACAAGTGCCTGAGCTAGGGACATCTGACATGTGCCTGAGCTAGGGACATCTGACATGTGCCTGAGCTAGGGACATCTGACAAGTGCCTGAGCTAGGGACATCTGACAAGTGCCTGAGCTAGGGACATCTGACAAGTGCCTGAGCTAGAGACATCTGACAAGTGCCTGAGCTAGAGACATCTGACAAGTGCCTGAGCTAGAGACATCTGACAAGTGCCTGAGCTAGGGACATCTGACAAATGCCTGAGCTAGGGACATCTGACAAGTGCCTGAGCATGTAATAAAGCTACCAATGCACATAAGGGGGTCAATCCGATAAAAATCGTAGCCCGCAAAAGCTGGCGACGCCAATATTTGCGCGGGTTTGGTATCCTAAAAACGGCGTAACCTAGAAGTTACGCGCGTATATTTCTGCCGTCGCCCGTAGTTTTTTGGGCCATAGGCAGGTATACCAAACCCGCACAGTTTGGTATCCAATATACAGCGTAAGGACTTACGTGGCGAAAATGGAGAAATCTTACTCCATTTTCACTTCGCCACAAAAAGCAGCCGTAAGAAGCCTTACACTGACTATTGGAGCCCCGTAACTCCCTAAACTGGCTGCTAAATAAACCTAACACCTAACGCATGCGCAATGTCTATCTCCCTGTCAACCGCAATCTGCTAAATAAAACCTAACACCTAACGCATGCGCAATGTCTATCTCCCTGTCAACCGCGATCTGCTAAATAAAACCTAACACCTAACGCATGCGCAATGTCTATCTCCCTGTCAACCGCGATCCCCCGCCGCAATCCCTAATAAAGTATTTAACCCCTAAACCGCCGCCATCTACATAAACTAACCCCCTACTGTGAGCCCCTAAAACCGCCACCATCTAACTGTTCTATCCCCTAATGTGAACCCCTAAAACCTCCACCATCTAACTGATCTATCCCCTAATGTGAACCCCTTACACCGCCGCCATCTATATTAAAATTATTAACCCCTAATTTAATCTACCTACCCAGCCGCCAGCTATATTATCTATATTAACCCTAAGTATATTATAGTTAATATAGTTATTACATTATATATATTAACTATATTAACCCTAATTATATTAGGGTTAATATAGTTAATATAGTTACTATAGTATTTAAATAAACTATATTAACTCTATCTAACCCTAACACCCCTAACTAAATTCTTATTAAATAAATCTAATTCATATTATAAACTAAAATATTCCTATTTAAATCTAAATACTTACCTATAAAATAAACTCTAAGATAGCTACAATGTAATTAATAATTACATTGTAGCTATGTTAGGGTTTATATTTATTTTACAGGTAAATTGTTAATTATTTTAACTAGGTATAATACCTATTAAATATTTATTAACTATTTAATAGCTACCTAGTTAAAATAATTACCCAATTACCTGTAAAATAAATCCTAACCTAAGTTACAAATACACCTACACTATCAATAAATTAAAGAAACTACAAATATCTATCTAAAAATACAATTAAATAAACTAAACTAAATTACAAAAAAACCCACTAAATTACAAAAAATAAAAAAAAGATTACAAGATTTTTAAGCTAATTACATCTATCCTAAGCCCCCTAATAAAATAATAAAGCCCCCCAAAATAAAAAATTTTTTTTATAATATATATATATATATATATATATATAATATATATATATATATATATATATATATATTATAATAACGATATTAACTATATT
This sequence comes from Bombina bombina, assembly GCF_027579735.1. Taxonomy (NCBI): domain Eukaryota; kingdom Metazoa; phylum Chordata; class Amphibia; order Anura; family Bombinatoridae; genus Bombina; species Bombina bombina. The sequence continues at coordinate 229,074,223 of NC_069507.1, read as the reverse complement.
AACCCTAATATAATTAGGGTTAATATAGTTAATATATATAATATAATAATTATATTAACTATATTAACCCTAATATAATTAGGGTTAATATAGTTAATATAGCTGGCGGCGGTGTAGGGGGATTAGATTAGGGGTTAATAATTTTAAAATAGATAGCGGCAGGGTAGGGGCTCACTTTAGGGGGTAGGTAAGGGGTTATAGATTTAATATAGCTTGCGGCGGTTTAGGGGTTAATAACTTTATTAGGTTGCGGCGGGGTTTGGGAGCGGCGGTTTAGGGGTTAATACATATTTTATTGTTAGGATAGTGAGGGGGGATAGCGGATAGAGGGTTAGACGTGTCGGGCTATGTTAGTGAGGCGTGTTAGACAGTGCGGGTGATTTAGACTTTAGTCAGGTTTTGTAGGCGCCGGCAGTTTCTAACGTGCCGTAAGTCACTGTCGACGCCAGAAATTTGTACTTGCGCAGATTTCTGGACATCGCTGGTTTATCTGACTTACGGCACGTTAGCATCTGACGGCGCAGTATATGGGATAGCTCGAGTTGCGAGCTGAAACTGCGGGCGACGCGGGTTCCCTCGCTTGCGCCGCAAACTACACCGTTTATCGGATCGCGCCCAAGGAGTGTTGAAGGGGAATTAGAGGGGCATCATGCCAAAGATTAACCCACTCATCTTTCCCATTTATGAGTAGAAGGGGGGCTGAGTGACCTGAGTTGCAGTGAATTTGTCTTACTACCATTTCAATTGTAAGCCCCCAGGACAAATATTCGCTCTAAAAAATGTTTCATCTGTGCGGAGCTGCTACTGCTCTGAGCAGAATTTTTTTTATATGACCTGGCGACTGGACAGCACACACACATATATATAGATCTATAGATACAGATATATTTATTTATTATTTTTTTTTTTTTTTTTAAAGATTTTATTGCTCAATATACATAAAAAGAACAGTTTTGGGAGACACAGCGCCCGTTCATTACAGTTCTATTACATAGTAACTTAATCTTATCACCAATTTTACGTAGATAACGAAGTATTAATGCATACAATATTTCCAGCTTCCAGCTACTTTAACTGTTTCGACCATAAACATACTAAATAGAAAACAAACAAAAAAGATAAGCTAAGAGAAAAAGGAAAATAGCAGAACATAAAATCCTTATCTTTAGTTACATAAATATAAATAGGAGAGTATCCTCCTCTCCTAATTCAAAACTGAGAAACATTGTTCCATAACTAACATATTTGTGAAAAATTGTTATGTTGCTGTCTAGATACCTCCGCTATTAAAGTTCTTCGGTATGTGTCATTTATATCTTCTAGCTAGACCTTAACTTAAATCATTCTTAGGGTAATCATTCCTTAAACTAACTATATCCGGACTTATATCTATTGGATATATCTCCCTCACTATAATCTGATTCTCAGGAGATATCAGATCCTTATTATGGCTTCCTTTTAATTAATTGATCCAGACCTGTGCTGAGGGATAAAAGTTATCAATTTTAAGTGGAAGGGAAGAGGGGGGAAGGAAAGGAGGGGGGAAAGAAAAAAAAAAAAAAAAAAAAAAAAAAAGGGAAAAAAGGGATAAAGAGAGCTAATACACCCCACCAGTCCCCTATTCCTCGTATGACCATATTCTGGGGAATCGACCTCGATCTATTTGCTGTTGAAACCAAGGGGAAGAATTAAAGTATCGCACTACATGGTTTTGTATGTCTATAGGAAGTGAGATAATAAATATTTTCCATTTACTAAAAAATCTAGAGACTTGTTTTGGGTTGATAGATCTTGTATTGTATTGCTCCAACACCATTTGATGCTGAACTTCTTTCAAAAACTCAGTAAATTTAAGTGGTTTGAAGCTCCTCCAGTTTCTTAGAATTAAATTTCGGGCCGTCAGGACGAATAGGTTGATGAGTTTATTATTAGGTAGGTTAATCGTATGTTTACATAGAAACAATACCTGGTGTAGCGTCAGTTTAACCCTAGTCCTCATTATCTTAGAGGCCCAAAAATTCAATTTCTGCCAGAATTGGGCTACTTTGGGACAATCCCAAAAGGAATGTGTGTAGTCTGGAAACTCTTTACTACATTTAGGGCATTTCCTCTTTTCCCAGCTCCATTTAGCCAGCCTAGCTGGAGTGAGATATGCCCGACTTACTAATTTTATATGGGACTCTTTCCATGTATGCATAAAAGTTGCCCTAGCTACCAATGAGATGCTTTGTGCTATATCCTCCGGTTCTATTTTTAGTTTTTCTTTTGCCCATTTTGTTGAGATTTCTACAAGATTTTTCAGACCGCCCTCCTTTAGGACTGCTTGATATATTTGAGAGATCGTATTGACCCCCGCACTATATTGAGAGATTATACTCTTCAAGTTTTTACTGTCTATCCCCGGCCCTGTATCTAATCTCAATTTCTCCACCCAGTGCCTGATCTGTAGATATGCAAAGAAACTGGACCTTGGGAGATGGAATTGATAGGCTATGTTCTCAAATGAGCGAAGTCTCAGGTTATTACTTTCGCAGATCTGTATTAAATATTTCACTCCGTTTCTGGCCCAGAAATCAAAGACCGAGGGCTCACAAGCTATTGGGAAACTCGGATTCCCAACTAAAGGTAAAAATTCAGATTTCCTAAAATCTACTCCCAATTCCTTGCAAATTCTCTGCCATGCATGGACAATATACTTAAAGGTAATCATTTGATATACTTGATCCGGAAGTCTATTTGCCACATGATGGAGAATCGACTTTAGAGTATACGGTTTTATCAGTGCAGATTCAATAACATAAAATGAGCTTAGATCTTTTTCAGTAATCCAATCGAGAGCAAATTTTGCTAATGCAGAGTAATTGTATATTTTTATGTTGGGGCACGCCATACCTCCTAGGGCTTTAGGAAGTGTTAATTTGTATAGTGAAATTCGTGGCTTCTTGCCCTGCCATATAAACTGATTAAATATCCTATTTAGGGTAACTAGGTCTTTCTTATATAGCAGAAGCGGTAGATTCTGCAGAAAGTATAGAAGCTTAGGAAAAAGCACCACTTTAATTAACATAATACGAGCACTGAGTGATAGGGGGAGATTACCCCAGCTCTGTAGTTTCAGAGCCAAGCCCTTAATGCACTGTTTAAGATTCAAATCATACCACCTATTGGGGTCCCTACTCAATGTGATTCCTAAGTACGTTATCTGAAAAGTTTCTAAAAATGGATGTTTACAGGGGGTTGTAGGTTTACGTATCCACATAATTTCTGATTTTTCATAATTGATCTTATAGCCTGAAAAGGAGCTAAAGAGGTTACATAAGTCCAACAATCGGGGGATAGATGTGTTTGAATTGCTAAGGAAAAGCAGAAGATCATCTGCGAACAAAGACAGAACTAACTTCTGTCCTCCTAACTGAATACCCTCCATTTCTCTTCTCAAAAGAATTGCAAAAGGTTCAAGAGATAGGTTAAAGAGAAATGGGGACAAAGGGCACCCCTGACGAGTGCCCCGCCCCAGCGTAATTTCCTCAGTCAATTCCCCATTCACTATAAGCGAGGAAGTTGGTCCCTTATAAAGTTGTGTAATAAAGTGTTGAAAGGGGCCAATTATACCAAATTTCCCTAATGCCGTTAACATATGATCCCATATAAACGAGTCGAACGCCTTTTCGGCGTCGATTGTAAGTATGGCGAGGTCTGGTTTAGGCGAGGGCCTTTGTCTTTCTGTTTTATTCCAAAAATAATCTAGGACTAGTTGAACTTTCCTGAGGTTTTTAACGGGATTCCTACCCGTCATAAAGCCCGTCTGGTCTAAGTGGACCAAAGCATCTAGAGGGGATTTCAATCTGCTAGCCAGAATATATGTCATAAGCTTGTAGTCCTGGTTCAACAGCGAGATAGGCCTGTATGATGTAATTAGCTCCAAATCCTTACCTTTTTTGGGAATTAGAACAATATTGGAAGCTGCAAACAGCCTAGACTGAGGTTTATTCCCAGTAAAGTAATAATTAAATAGCTTACCGAGAACCGTCGGAATCTGATCTGAGAGTAATTTATAAAATTCTGCCGGTAGGGAGTCAGGCCCTGGAGTTTTCCCTAATTTTAAGTTCTGGATAGCCTTTACGATCTCCTCAGCAGTAAAAGGTTTATTAAGCTCTTGGAGGTCCTCTTTCTTAATTTGAGGCAATGGTATTCTTTGCCAAAATTGTTGTTTAGCAATAGGATTAATCTGTTTCTGAGCATATAATTCTTGATAGGTCTGGAAGAAGGCTTCTCTTATTTTGGAGGGATCCGTCAATCTACTATTCCTATGTTTAACTGCTACTATATAGTTTTTCTGCTGTCTAATGCTAACAATCCTTGCAAGATATTTAGCTGAGACTCCATGAACCCCAGAATATAGTGCCTTCAACTTCAAATCCTCTGATATGGAATGTTGTTTCAAAAAGAGATCATAACTAGTTTTGCTATCTTTATATTTTTGCCAGTGCTCAGGCGAGGAAACCATCAGGTATCTCCTATAATTATTACTTAAGGTTTTTGCTAATTGCTCCTTCCTTTTCCCCCAAATCGCCCTCATTCTTATTATATATGCCTTGATCTCTCCTCTAAAAACTGCTTTCGCAGTTTCCCAGAAGATTTCTGGCTTATCCAAGTATTCTTGGTTGTCAGTCATAAATTGGTACCACCTCTTTTGAATCCATTTTTTAAAATGTGGGTTATTATAAAGATATTGGGGGAATTTTTTTTTATTTCCTATCGATACTTTTCCGGCTAATCCTATCTCTAGGGTGATAATAGCATGATCAGATATCACGATATCTTGTATTTCTGCCCGCATCTTCATTTTTGACATATGCTTTGAAACTAAAAAATAATCTATCCTTGAAAATGAAGCATGTGCCCAAGAGGCACAGGTGTACTCTCGACAATCTGGGTTCTGAACCCTCCAAATATCTTGTAAAACCAAGCTTTTAGTGAACCCGTGGAGAATATCTGTTCCCCTGGCTTTCCTTATCACCATCCTAGTTTTCGATCTATCCAGAACCTGGGAAAAGGCCATATTAAAGTCCCCGATAACTATTAAATTCTTCCCAGAATATAGAAACAGTTTTAATCTCAAATCTTCCCAAAAATTTTTATCCACAACATTGGGGCCATATACGTTACAGAAAATAAAATTGGAGCCTCTTACTTCTATCTCTACAATTTGATATCGGCCATTTGGGTCATTTACTACGTTTTTAATTTGATAATCTAATTTCTTATGTATTAAAATAGCAAGACCTCTGTTAGATTTGTCATATGGTGTATACAGGACCTCCCCAACCCATTTGGTTTTAAGTTTAATAGCCTCTTTTGGTTTGAGATGGGTCTCCTGAATAAAAGCTATATCAGGATTCTGCAGTCCTAAGTGTCTAATAACCGACTTTCTTTTACTCTGGGATGAGATTCCTCCAAGATTCCAAGATACCAGCCTTAAATTAACCATTTAGACTACCAGAGGCTAGGGGGGAAGAAAAAAAAAAAAAAAAAAGGGGGGAGAAATATAAAGGGAGAGAAGAAGAAAAAAAGGGGGGAGGGGGAATAAAAGGGAGAGGAGAAAAAAAAAAAAAAAAAAAAAAGGGGGGGGGGAGGGAAAGAAAAAAATAGGGGGTCCCCCTCTCCCTCACCACAAACATCATCGCTCCTTCATCCTTCCGCCCTTCTGCAATTATTAAAATTTCTTTCACAGAACAAACTGCATTTATCAGGTTTATCACCATCAAAATTGGGACCACCATTCATTCCCTATTGGGCCTGATTCTCGTTCCATAGTTACCTTAATTATACTCCTATACTATGACAGAATGACTTAATTTCTTACCATCTTTTTCTAGTATTATCTTAGCAGGGTAGACTAATCTCGCTTTAAGATTAGCTTTAATCAATTGAGAGCAATATGGAGCCATTTCCCTACGTTTAGTTTGGGTCTCCATTGAAAAGTCTTGGAATAGTAATATTTTGTTGGGGCCAACCATTATATTATTGTTCTTGCGGTATAATCTAAGGATGTGAAATTTGTCTTGAAAGTTCAAGAACTTAATAATGACCGGTCTGGGTCTAGACTGTCCCTCTAAATTGCTTCTAGGCTGGCCTAGCCTGTGGGCTCTCTCTATTGGAATCCTGACATTCTCTATATTACTTCCTACAAGTTTTGGAAGTTGCATGGCTGCAAAATTTATCAAGTCGTGGTATTCCGCGGTTTCCGGAAGTCCCACGACCCTCAGGTTGTTTCGCCTTGCCCTGTCCTCTAGTTCCTCAACTTTAGCTTGAATCGCAAAGAGTTTAACCTCATGTGAATTAACCATCTGGTCTTGTGATGTAAGTCTGTCTTCTATGTCAGATACTCTGAACTCTACCTCATTCATACGATTAGAGAACTGTTTAATTTCATTTGTAACAGTTACCATTTCAGATTTTAAGGCCTCGAATTGAGGCATCACTAGTTCTGAAATCTGTTGAATGAGGAGAGCGTTATCTGGACCACTCGCTCCTATGTCATTCTGATTGAGTGGCTCTGAACTACCCTCATTTGATTTGAGTTTACCTCTTGCTTTAGTTGGCATAATGGGGGAGGTGTTTTTAGTGTGTGAGATAAATCTTTCCATGTAGTGAGTGAATTTATAAAAAAAAGAAGGTCCAAGGTCCTAATCTAGCTATGTTTGAAAGTTATTATTCTATCTTGCTCTTGGATCTTAATCAGTGAAATTACTCCATCCTTACTTAAGATAGACTAATTAAGTTTACAAAAAGAAAACAGTGTGAGTGAAAAGAAAACAACAAAAAACAGGTCTAACCTGTCCACTAAAGTGGGACCGATTGTGCAGTGAATGTGATAATCAGGGGAAAGAGAGGGGTCCTATTGAGACCGCTCCTTCCTGTGAAAAAAAAGTGTTCTTTTCAAGTGCGATCGTGCAAAACCAGTAAAGCAACAACAAACAGTGATCTAAACTTAATCTATATTATACGTAACGTGAGGCACTTTTTGTGGGCGCCGTGCCCTCTACTTTTCTTTGGTACTGGGAGCACAAAAAGTGTGCTCCACAGAGAAAATAAATGAGTGTGTGTGAATACCACCTCCTAGAACTTGTAGCAATCTCGGTCTGTTGTTCTGAGTAAAGAGGGTAAGCAGAGTAAACAATTTATCTAGCAATTTCTTTGCTTGCTACATCGTGGAACCAGGCAATTTATAATAGAGAAAAAAACAGACCCAAAAAAAAAAAAAGGAGAGAAAAAGACAAAAAAAAACCAGCCTAGACTATAGCTGGCCCAGAGAATACCTTGCTTACATCCAGGTATTTAAGCCTATAAACCAAAGTTTGTTAGAATATATGTCTCTTTTCTCTATAGGAACAATAACAACAATACTGTTTTTAGTCTAAACCCCTGCTAAGCACTCTATACAGAGGGAAGAAATTCAACACCCTTAACATAACAAGTTTCCTAGCTGTTTAGCTATTAGATCTAGGTTCTTAGATAAGAAGTAAATACATAGAAAACAGTTGTCTAATTATAGTATTGTGGGTCATTTACCTAAGGGATTCACTTTTATAATATCTTTCTATGGTAACAAAAAGCCTTCCAGGATAACCTTTGGAATAGATAAACATTCTTTACAGGAATTGCAATTACCCCTTGTTTCTAAGACCTTTAACTTTGATTCCTTGACTATCTTTGGATACCACAAGCCCTTAAAGACACTTATATAGGTTGGTAGAGACTGATTCTTAAGGGTGTATATGACCTTTTTCAACTGTCCACAGACCCTTTATAGTTCAACAAGGCCTCATTGTATTAACCAGGTTTGGAATCAGCGGCACCTCTCTTAGATAGAAGAAATACTATTATATGTCCCCAAAAACCAGTGTATGGTAGTCCAGTTTCAAAGTTCAGTACATCTGGGTATTAGTCCCACCCAAACCTGAGTACCTTTGTTGTTAGCCAAGAAAAGAAAGTTATACTGATACTCTCTATTAGGTATTGGGTGTCCTTTGCTTTGCAGTGAGGATGCGGCCTTTTTAACACCGCTATATCCACTTAACCAAGCCAAATGCAAGCTGGGCAAATAAGTCTTAACCGGGCCCAACAGGAGGGAGTAAACGGGAGATCTTACCGGACTGTAGCAGGAAAGACCCGGCACCTGCTGCCCGTTCTATTCGAGTCTCCTTTCTTCTCTGCCGCTCCGGTTCTCAGGCCTGCTTCCCGGCTGTAACACTTCCTGCCATAGAGTTAGTTGCGCTTGCAGCTTGGCCTCAGCGTCCTCTCACCGCCAAGCCTCCGTTTGACGTTCGTCTGTTTCCGGTTTGGCGTCTATGCAGATCCGGACCTCCAGCGTGGAGCCGCACCCGGCCTCAGCCACAGCATCTTCGCCTCTCAGCTCCTGACTTCTGGACACTGGGAATACTGGTCGCAGTGAGTATAGGGGCCGCCGATCTCGGATACCTCCGTGGTCTCTGCCCCGACTCAGCAACTCCGTTTCCCTTTCTTTGGCTTTGTAGCGAGTTCTGAGAAATTCTGTCTTTCGACCGGGTAGTTATGTGCAAGAACGCCTCCAGGCGTATTGACTCTGCTCCTGAGTCAGTCTGCCATTAGGGAGCCGGCATCTGCAAGAGGAATATCCAGGCCAGGTCAGGTAGTATCTTTCCCGGCCAAGGATAAGCGCAGGCTTGGGGTGTTGGATAATGCCCTTTAGATTAGAGCAGCGTGCTAGCATCCATGTTGCTGCTAGCTCCTCCCCTTCCGACTCCTCTCCAGATGCCCAGATACAGATATATTTATATATACACACATACAAATATATAGATCTATAGATACAGATATATTTATATATACACACATACAAATATATAGATCTATAGATACAGATATATTTATATATACACGCACATACATATATATAGATCTATAGATACAGATATATTTATATACACACACACACATATATATAGATCTATAGATACAGATATATATATATTTATATATACACACACACACATATATATAGATCTATAGATACAGATATATATATATATATATATATATATATATATATATATATATATATATATATTTATATACACACACATACATATATATAGATCTATAGATACAGATATATATATTTATATATACACACACACATATATATAGATCTATAGATACAGATATATATATATATATATATATATATATATATATATATATATATTTATATATACACACACACATATATAGATCTATAGATACAGATATATATATATATATATATATATATATATACACACACACACACACACACATATTTATAGATCTATAGCTACAGATATATATATATATATATATATATATATATATATATATATTTATATACACACACACATACATATAGATCTATAGATACAGATATATATATTTATATATACACACACACACACACATATATATAGATCTATAGATACAGATATATATATATATATATATATATATATATTTATATATACACACACACATATATAGATCTATAGATACAGATATATATATTTTTTATTCAAATTGGCTATTAGAATTTAGTTCACATAGGCTTAGAATGAATAGTTTGTACATGTATATATATTAACAATTGTACTAGTACTAGAAGATTTGTATAACTACTTACTGTGTTATTTGACTTAGTAATTAAAGGAACAAAATCTATGACCAATCTGCAGCAAAGGGTTCAGCTACCTTACTCATAGGTGTAGACAATAGTTCTTAATTGAACCGATAACATGATTGGTCCCTTTGCTACATATAGGTCAATGCACACCTTGAACATATCACCTCTGATGAAGCGCATGTACGCATGCGCGAAACGCGTCAGGTGTTAAGGCTTTGCTCTCACCTTATGTACTAGCACCTTGCTTGAATAAACACCTTCTTTGAACCAGCCGTGGATGATTTTTCAGCCGTCTTTTGTCCTCTCTTCTGGGGATCATCTATTACTACATTTAGCGGATGAGATACCGCTTTGGCTGTCTATCACCCGGAACCCATATCCAGACCTGAAGAACCGGTGACTTAGGACCCAGTGGACACCTGACTTGTCCCGAGGAATTTGCCGTACGACGCTGTACGTTCTCCTCACGCCTACAGCGGACCTCCTGAGCGACACCTGGTTTGTCCGGAGGAATCTGCCGTGCGACGCTGCACGTTCCCCTCATGCTTACAGCGGACCTCCTGTGCGACACGGCACACTACTCTGACGTCAGAGCCTTGGTCGTATGAGGACAAGTGGAAACGAGGATACAGCCATCTCCCTCCGTCGGAACTTGGGGGCTCTTGCCTATCGAGGATCTTCGGAGGACGCTGCCTGAAACCATTACATTGGTAATTAAATTTCCTGGTCCACCCATTCTGGAGGTACTTTTTATTTCTACTGTGTACATCCCAATTGTACATTGGCTCTAAGGGTCCGGAGGGACGTTTACATTTACAGCTTATTTTCCCACAGCTTGTTTCTTGCCGTCAGGAACTTCCATAAGCGCTTGCTATACATATAGATATAGCGCTACACTTAAGGATATACTGGGAATATACTTGGAACATTCCATATCAATGTAATTGTGGACTACACCATTTGAATTTCCACAATTGTGCAAGTATAGCAAACCGTGATTTGCAACTATGGGAAATGCTAACTACGAAGTACTGTAACATTGTTTAGATATATACTTTGTCTTTATACACACTGTTGTAAGATCCCTCACTATTTATACCTGCAAATAATCCTCTTTTGCTCTAGATACTTTTATTTTTGTCTCTGCATCTATAAATATTAAGGGTTCCACTGGTTCTTTAATACATTATATATAATTTATATTTTAATATCCATTGGTACATTTTCCATAATGGCAACAAAAACACCCACAGGGGTTATAAATGAAACAAAAAGAAAACGCATCATGGAAAATGCACTAAAAGGTGATAGCCAAGCGCTTGTTCTGGTTGATGAGGATGATATTGCTAATGTGTTTTCCAAATTAGAATTATTAAGATTTAGAGAAACCAATTTGTGGTGGGACATAGAGTTCTTAGAACTCTATATATCTGAGCACAAGGTACCTAGGGGCTTACGAATGAAGAAATATCCCTCTTTTGCACTTAATAACCCCAAATTTATGGAGGAATGGAATGAGAATTTAACTAATTGTTCCATAATATTAATGAAACAACTATTATGTCATAAAAAAGAGGAAAGAGATCAAGTCCTTATAGAAATCAATAATGCAATTGAAACACTTAAACCATATGAGACTACCCAAAAACACATAGATTATAGCAAACAGCTCACTGAAACAATAGACACTCTAGACACAACATTATCCGAAAGGAAGATACAGAAATATCAGAGAGATGTCAAGGACTATGAACTTAATATAGTATATTCATGGCAACAACATAAGCCTACTAGACAAAGTTGGCCATCCACAAAGAAAAATAAAGAAAAAAATAGAAACAAAAAAGGAAATAGAAATAAGACAGATAGAAATAAAAATAAACATGTGACTTTCTCTAGCATAGACACAGATTACCAGGATACGAGTGCACAGTCTACTGAAGGTGAACAATCACAAGGTTTAATCGAACCAGATAAGACCAGCTTAAATCCGAGCACCAGTAGAAAAGAACTAAAAACTTTAGTGAAGCAACCTAGCCAGACTAGCACACCTAAGAAAACAAAAGAAACAATAGATATGGACGAAACAGAACCAACCTTCCGTTACCCCAGCAGGGTCAGAAAAAATATAAAGAAGTAGCAGTCATTAACCTCTCTGATTACAAATTGTCCGATATAGAATGTAATTTGCTAAATAAAGGCTTATCATATGCACCAGCACATAATTTTGATCTTGTAAATACACTTATCGATATCAACAGATTTGTCCGTAAGATAGTTTTGAAAAAACACTTTAAAGATATCCCAGTTGAGCACTCACTTGATAACACACAAGCTTCTAGTAAGCATAGTTCAGTAGGACTGAAATACACTGATCTGGTAGATCTTACTAATCTAATTTCTTTACAACAGGAATCCACTAGATCCACTGACACATTAACGAATAATTGCACATCTTTCACATATAAGAATAGTTCTTATTTTTATCCAGTAAATTCTAGACACCAACTATTGGACCTTTATCAGAGAGTGGTAGAGAGAGAATTGACTGACTTATCAAACACAATTGAAAAAAATCCCTTAGATATATCTAGAGATAATCTTACTCGACAACAAAGACAGGCATTGACTAGACTTCAGAAAAATGACAGTGTGGTGATAGTCCAGGCAGATAAAGGAGGGGCAGTGGTGGTATTGAACAAAATTGATTATATTGGTGAAGTTGAGAACCAATTAAAAGACTGTATGTTATACACTAAACTTACGTTCAATCCCACCACCTCCTTCAAAAACAAACTTAGTCACTTATTAGACTATGCTATTGAACATAATTTCATGGAAAAAGAACTAACTGATTATCTATATGTGGAACAGCCAACCACCCCATACTTTCGCATTGCACCCAAGATACACAAGGGTCTCAAGAATCCACCTGGACGACCCATTGTGGCCAGTAATGGATCATTGTGTGAAAGATTGGGTGGCTGGCTGGACCACATACTACAACCTATCATGCTGGCCCTACCAGGGTACATCAGGGACAGTACACACTTACTGACACAGATAAGTGATATAACTTGGAAAGAATCTTATGTATGGGCCACCATTGATGTCACGGCCCTCTATTCCAACATCCCTCACTCAAAAGGACTGGAGGCTGTAGATTTTATGTTACGAAGATATTCAGACTATAGCAACGAATTTATATCATTTATTGTCCAAATAACAGAATTTCTTCTACAGCATAATTTTTTCATCTTTCAAGGCACTTATTATTTACAAAGACGAGGTACAGCGATGGGGGCTAAATTTGCCCCTGCGCTAGCAAACATATATATGGGGTGGCTGGAATTAAATATGATCTTTTCAGACCAGTTTCCATATAAGAACAATGTCATAATATATGGCCGTTTTATAGACGATATTATAGTCATATGGGACACTGGGGATGACTGTACAGCTGATAAATTTGTAGACTTTATGAATAATAATGAATATAATTTGACCTTTACAGCACAGATACATAAACAGTCTATTGATTTCCTAGATTTAAGTTTGAGAGCCAAAGATAACACAATCTCCACATGCACCTACCGCAAACCATTGGCTAGGAACACGATACTGAGAGCTGATTCTTGCCATCTCAATCATTTAAAAAGAGGCATCCCTAAAGCACAATACCTTCGCTTAAGAAGGAATTGTACAGAACTGGCAGATTATTTCACACAAGCAAGAGAGTTAACAAATAGATTGACAGATAGAGGATATCATAGGAATCTGCTACTTAAATTGGAGAAACAAGTGGCAGATTTAAATAGACAAGAATTACTTAAAGGAGGCTCTAAGAAATTGGGAAAAATTGATAAATTAATATTACCTAATCAAAACCTTTTGTTTATTACACAATTTAGTAGACAATATAACCAAATTTGTAAGATAGTCAGACAGAACCTATCAATTCTAAAAGGTGATGAAGCACTTAACAACATCCTAACATCAGGAATAAAATGTATAGCACGAAGAGCACCAACCATAAGAGAAATAACTAGTAAACAGTTTACAGACAAAGAAACAATAGGTGCACACTGGCTTAGCCCAAAACCAGGGTGTTTTAAATGTGGTCATGTACCTTGCAAAGGATGCACATGTATCACTGTAACAGATACTTTCTCTTCCAATATTACAAAACAAGTGTTCCACATTCGAGATAGAATTGACTGTAATTCACAATATGTGATTTACCTCATCAATTGCCTATTTTGCTCCTGTCAATATATTGGTATAACTACCCGCCCATTAAAAGAAAGAATTCGTGAACATTTACGCTCCCTAGATGAGAAAGAACCTAAAACGCCGGTAGCTAAGCATTTTAGACTACATGGTATAGGACAAAAATATTTCTCTTTCATAGGTATTGATATTATTAAAAAACACCCTAGGGGTGGCAATAGGGAAAAATGCTTAAGAAAGAAAGAGATCTTTTGGATCATAAAATTACATACTAGAGTACCAGAAGGAATTAATAAAAGGATGGATGTTGATCTATTTGTTGAATAGTACAATTTACAACATAATCTAAAATAAAACAACACAAGAGAAAAACCCTTTTTTCCCCCTAAAGCTTACTAACACAGCTCAGGTCCCACAAAGAAAAGAAATGAATGAAAAAAATCTTAATAATTCTTTGGATGCACTAACTTAAATAGTGAATAATTAACTTAGCACATCCGAAATTAACTGTGTGTGTTCCATTATAATTTTTTATCACAATATTTATGTTTTCTTATTATTATATTCATGTTTATTTTAATAGAATTTCTGTTCCCTTATGAATTTCATTTGTATTTCAACATTTTGTTTATGTTAATGTGATGGTTTGTCCATTCTTAATTTAGATAGTTGATTTTCTCACATATGCATCGATGGTGACAGATTTATAGTAATTGACAACACTATCGATATGTCTGCATCTCTGGAAAAATCTCCATATCTACTTTCTAAGCTATTCTTGCATATTATTGCTTAATTGAAGAATAATGTGATTGTTAATAATTTTTTTATGTAATACTTTTTATTTTTATTTTATTCATATATTTTTTATTCAAATTGGCTATTAGAATTTAGTTCACATAGGCTTAGAATGAATAGTTTGTACATGTATATATATTAACAATTGTACTAGTACTAGAAGATTTGTATAACTACTTACTGTGTTATTTGACTTAGTAATTAAAGGAACAAAATCTATGACCAATCTGCAGCAAAGGGTTCAGCTACCTTACTCATAGGTGTAGACAATAGTTCTTAATTGAACCGATAACATGATTGGTCCCTTTGCTACATATAGGTCAATGCACACCTTGAACATATCACCTCTGATGAAGCGCATGTACGCATGCGCGAAACGCGTCAGGTGTTAAGGCTTTGCTCTCACCTTATGTACTAGCACCTTGCTTGAATAAACACCTTCTTTGAACCAGCCGTGGATGATTTTTCAGCCGTCTTTTGTCCTCTCTTCTGGGGATCATCTATTACTATATATATTTATATACACACACATACATATATATAGATCTATAGATACAGATATATATATTTATATATACACACACACACACACATATATATAGATCTATAGATACAGATATATATATATATATATATATATATATATATATATTTATATATACACACACACATATATAGATCTATAGATACAGATATATATATATATATATATATATATACACACACACACATATATATAGATCTATAGCTACAGATATATATATATATATTTATATACACACACACACACATATATATAGATCTATAGATACAGATATATATATATATATTTATATACACACACACACACATATATATAGATCTATAGATACAGATATATATATATATATATATATTTACATACACACACACACATATATATAGATCTATAGATACAGATATATATATATATATATATATATATATTTATATACACACACACACATATATATAGATCTATAGATACAGATATATATAAATATATATATATATATATATATATATATATTTATACACACACACACACACATATATATAGATCTATAGATACAGATATATATATTTATATACACACACACACACACATATATATAGATCTATAGATACAGATATATATATATATATATATATATATATTTATATACACACCCACACACACATATATATAGATCTATAGATACAGATATATATATTTATATACAAACACACCACTGCATACCTTTAATCAAGTGAGGAATTGTAGCTAACCCCATTTTTGGATTTTACGTTATAGTAACTAGCCTGTGTTGGTTCGTTGTGTACGGGTTATAGTAGCCCACTCTAACCCCAGGATTACCTCACACTCCTGGATTGCAGTAGAGCTGTTACAGGACCTTCAAATGTTTCAGACTGCTGCAGGAATAAGATGGGGGAGGTCAGCTCACTGACATTCAGGGCTGCCTTCTGCTTGCAATAAATAAAAGTCTGCTCAAAGGAGAGTCACTTGGACAGCCGGTGTTCTGGTAAAAGGCCAAACTTTTGAAAAGAGCGAACCATGTCACTTCCTTACATCAGCTGTTTTAAACGTTTGGCCCTAATGCGCATGCGTGCCAGCGTGATCCCATACCTGGCCGCATACGTCACTGGTAAACTATTTAGACCTGTGAAATTCAGAAACCCTTTCTATACCGCATGTGTGGGATTTTGTATCACAAATGGGAGGTTTATGAAAAGCTGTTTATTCGTCTCCTTGGCAATATTCTGAACTCCGCCCCCACTGCAACTACTCCCATTAAGCTGAGTCTCCGTGGGTGCATGACAAACAGCCACTCTGCTATCGCCACTGCTGCTTCTGTTGATCCAATGCTTACTGCTGCAACAAATGTTTAAACAATGACATTGAAGGGAGCCTGTGAAAAGCTGCATTGGATCAGCAGAAGAAGTAGTGGCGATAGCCGAGTGGCTGTTTCTCATGCATGCACAGAGACTCAGCTTAATGGGAGTAGTTGCAGTGGGGGGGCAGAGTTCCAAATATTGTCGAGGAGACGAATAAACAGCTTTCAATAAACCCCCCATTTGTGATACAAAATCCCATGCATGCGCTATAGAAAGGGTTTCTGAATTTCACAGGTCTAAATAGTTTACCAGTGACGTATGCGGCCAGGTATGTGATGACGCTGGCACGCATGCGCATTAGGGCCAAAAGTGTAAAACTGCTGATGTAACGTCACAGGAAGTGACATGGTTCGCTCTTTTCAAAAGTTTGGCCTCTTACCAGAACATCGGGCTGCCCCTGGGGCCACTCTGTGTCTCACCCTTGGTTACTAAAAAAGCCATCTGTGTGGGGTTATCTCAGTTGACCATACAATTTACAAAACAGATCAACTTCAGTTATTACAAATCACACAGCCTTCTGTGGAAAGGCTGCAGTCAGAGTAGAGTAAAACAGCACATCTGTGAATATGTGCATGTAGCACAATTACTGTAAATAATAATTATAATTATTAGGCAGATCTGTTGCTTGGTGCTTGGTACTTGAAAATTGCCTCTTTACCTCCTTCCTAAGTACCACTTAATTGTGCTGATTCCTCCCTGCATGTACCGACAGAGCGCTCATGCCTCCAGACCTCCACTGCACAAGTGAGCGGCAACTGGCCCCGCCCTCTCCCGCCACCCCTCCACAACAACCTCAAGCAAAAAATAAAAAGTAAAATAATAATCAAATAAAATTAAAATAAAATAAAATATTTAGTGCTGCATTCATAATGCAACTGCCTCCATGGGCCCTCTTAAGATGCAGGGCCCTCGGGCAAATTGCCCGAATTGTCAGTCCGCCCCTGTTTATGTGCTACTTTTAAACTTAAAAAACGCAGACAAGAAGATACTGTAGATTACAGTAATGTAAGTATATTATAAAGTATAACTTCACCTACACCCAACTGACTCTACAATGACACTCAATGAAAATGCTCACTAATAATTTATGCCCAAAAACACTCAAAATAATTTTGAATATACTGCACAGAAATAAAACATAATGGGCTAGATTACAAGCTGATCGTAAAATATCGCTTCTGTGAAAGTGATATTTCCGCTCCACGAAAATGTGCGCTGGTATTACAGGTTAGGGGCAATGTGAGAGCGCGCTTCCATAGGCTCCAATGGGGGCGTCATTCTCAAGCCTTGACGCACGGCATGACAACTAGCGCAGCAAAGGGGTTAAGTCGCGCAGCAATGCTTTACTTTTCATTAAAGGATAAAAAAGGAATAGAGCAATTTTGATAATAGAAATAAATTGGAAAGTTCCTGTATCAGAATCATAAATATTTCATTTTACTGTCCCTTGCAGAAGAAATAGCGGCAGACTTACTTGGGCTTCTGGTTATTTACTGTTTTCAAAATCTTTGTTGATATTTTTTGTTGTAAGATTCCCTTTAGTTGTGATCAAAAAGTGACCAATTGTTAAATAAACAGTCTAGACCCAATACATAATTGTATTACTTATTGTTACATGCCAGAGAGGCATCCTGCAACTGGGCCCACATCTATAAACTAAAAGTACATGAAACAGTTAAATATGCATTGTTTGTTAGGAGCCGAAAATAGCCACCAAGCTCCACCCACCTATTTTGTGTATATTTTGGTATGTTAAAGGGACACTGAACCCAAATTGTTTTCTTGCATGATCCAGATAGAGCATGCCATTTTAAACAACTTTCTAATTTACTCCTATTATCAATTTTTCTTCATTCTCTTGGTATCTTTATTTGAAAAGCAAAAATGTAAGTTTAGAAGCCGGCCCATTTTTGGTGAACAACCTGGGTTGTTCTTGTTGATTTGTGGGTAAATTCACCCACCAATAAAAGAGTGCTGTCCAGTGTTCTGAACCAAAAACTGGCTGGGTCCTTAGCTTAGATGCCTTCTTTTTTAAATAAAGATAGCAAGAGAATGCAGAAAATTGAGAATAGGAGTAAATAAGAAAGTTGCTTAAAATTGCATGCTCTATCTGAATCATGAAAGAAAAAAATTGGGTTCAGTATCCCTTTAAGTTCCTCCAATCATAATCAACTCTTAAAGGGACAGTCAAGCCAAAATTAAACTTTCATGATTCGGATAGGGCATACAATATAAAAAAAAAATTCCAATTTACTTTTATCATCAAATTTGCTTTGTTCCATTGGTGGTATTTTTGAAAAGATAAACCTAGGTAGGCTCAAACTGATTTCTAAGCCATTGAAGGCCGGCTCTTATCTCAGTACATTTTTACAGTTAGACAGTGCTAGTTCATGTGCACGATGCAGATAACATTGTGCTCGCTCTTATGGAGTTATTTATGAGTCAGCATTAATTGGATAAAAGTCTGTCAAAAGAACTGAGATAAAGGGGCAGTCTGCAGAGGCTTGTATAAAAGGTAATCACAGAAGTAAAAAGTATATTAATACAAGCGTGTTGGATATGCAAAACTAGGGAATGAGTAATAAAGGGATTATCTATCTTTTTAAACAATAAAAAAATGAAATAGACGACCCCTTTAAATACATTTTTCTACTCTCACATGCTGATTTGTGGATGTGCAATTTGAAATAGCTAACTGAAAAATATTACACGTGTACTGCTAAATTGTCATACAAAAAACCAGCTAGCTGGACAACAAGAAAGCTGTGGGCGGAGCTTCTAACAAACAATGATTATTTAAAAGTTTAATATACTTCTTACAAGCTTACAGATGTGAAACTTGTTGCAAGATGCTTGTCTGCTCCATAACAATCTATACTATAATCGCGTTTGTAATGCATCCGTCGCCATTGTCAGTTGTGCACGCATCCTCAAAGGAATGTTGGATGCAGGAGGCAGCCAAAAGAATGTTGGCTGCTCGCGCAGCCAAAAGAATACACCTTGATGCAGCGTAGGCAAACGAAGTACTAAGAAAAAAAAATACGCAACCACCCGCACAAAATAACAAAAAATACGTAACCACCCACACGAAATAACAAAAAAAACTAACTGCCTGCACGAAATAATTAAAAAACCTAACCGCCCGAACAAAGTATAACACATAAAAAACCTGTTTGAAGTATTAACAAAAAAAAACCCTAAGCGCCCGCAAGAAATATTAACAAACACCTAAACCGCCAACCCTCACATCGCAAAATAATAAATTAATTAACCCCTAATCCACAAATTAAACAACAAAAATAACATAATTAAAATATTAACTCCTAAGTCGCCAACCCCCCACATCGCAATAAACCTAATTAACCCATAAACCGCAAACCCCTAACATTGTAATAAACCTAATTAACCTATTAACCCCTAAACTGCCAATGCCCCACATCGCGATTAACCTAATTAACCTATTTACCCCTAAACCGCCAAACCCCCACATCGCAATAAACTTAATTAACCTATTAACTCCTATTAACTCCTAAATTGCCAACCCCCCACAATGCAAATAACTAATTTAATTACTAAGCCCCCTAACCTAACAACCCCCTCTAAAATAAAAAAATCCTAACATTAATTTAAAGATAAAACCTAACATTAAATTACAAAAAAAATTAAAAAGTCTAAAATTACAGAAAAATATAAACAAAAATAATAAAAAATAAAAACAAATTAAAGCTAATCTAATACCTCTATGAAAATAAAAAATCCCCCCAAAATAAAAACATCCCCTAATCTAAACTAAACTACCAAAAGCCCTTAAAATGGTCTTTTGTAGGGCATTGTCCTAAGTTCATCAGCCCTTTTACATGTAAAAAATACCCCCTAACAGTAAAAAAAAAACAAAATATAAAAACTAACACTAAAAAAACCTAAACTACCCATTGGCCCCAAATGGGCATTTGTATGGGCATTGCCCTTAAAAGGCCAATCAGCTCTTTTACAGTCCAAAAAACCCTAATCTAAAAAAAACACCCCAAAAAATAAAAAATAAGCTTAAACCCAAAATAGGTGCTCACCATTCATGAAGTCTGGTGGAGAAGGTCTTCTTCCAGGTGGCTCCATCACCTTCTATCTTGATCCGGCGCGGAGCAGAGGTGCTGAGCTGGCTTCCCCGATGCGCAAATCCGGAGCAGCGGTCCTTAGTGGCGGTGGTCCTCGCGGCGTGGAGGCTCCTCTTCATGCGATCGTCCGCGGCACACTGAAGATTGAATGCAAGGTACCCCATTTTTATTGGGGTACCTTGCATTCCTATTGGCTGAAATTTTAAAATCAGCCAATAGGATGAGAGCTACTGAAATCTTATTGGCTGATTTGAACAGCCAATAAGATATCAGTAGCTTTAATCCTATTGGCTGATTTCAAAATTTCAGCCAATAGGAATGCAAGGTACCCCAAATTTA
Organism: Bombina bombina; assembly: GCF_027579735.1. Lineage (NCBI taxonomy): Eukaryota > Metazoa > Chordata > Amphibia > Anura > Bombinatoridae > Bombina > Bombina bombina. The sequence goes on along the minus strand of NC_069507.1, from coordinate 229,053,133 downwards.
ATGCGGTACCTTCCATTCAATTTTTAGTGTACGACGGAGATTGGATGAAGAAGAGCCTCCACGCCGCTGAGGATTGCTGCCACTGAAGACCGCCAGTGAGCACCGCCGCTGAGGACCACCGCTCCAGATTCCCACATCGGGGAAGACCGCTCTGCACCTCTGGTCCATGCCGCCTTCGCTCCAGATGAAGATAGAAGATGCGGGGAGCCGCCAGGAAGAAGACCTTCCTGCCGGACTTCAGGAACGGTGAGTACCTATTTGGGGCTTAGTCTTAGGCTTTTTTTTAGTTTAGGGGTTTTTGGGCTATAAAAGAGGTCATTGCTCTTTTAAGGGCAGTAATAGAGCTGAATATATTTTTAAGGGCAATGCCATTTAGGTTGGATGGGGGTTTTACTGTTAGGGGGTACTTTGTAATTTTTGTATGTAAAAGAGCTGATTTCTTTAGGATGATGCCCTACAAAAGTCCCTTTTAAGGACTATTGGTAGGTTATTGATAGATTTGGGGGTGATTTTATTTTGGGGGTATTTTTATTTTTTATAGTGGTATTAGTTTAGGTTTAATTTTTTTATTTTGGATAGATTTGTTTATTTTATTTTTTATACAGATAAAGTAAGGGTTATGTAGGGGGCGCCACAGGCAATCTAGTTTTTCTAAAATTGCAGGTTTACTGATTAGGATTTAATTTAGTGGGTTACACTTTTTCTTTCTATAATTATTAATTGTACATTCGGGAATTTTTTGTAGATAGTCATATATTCAATGTAACTAGTTCTGTGTTTTTAATATTAGATTCAATTATGTGGTGTTAAATCTCTTTTCATGTAATAGTGTGAATGTTTTATTATAAAAACTATCGCCTAGATTACAAGTTTTGTCGGTAAAGACCTGCAGGGCTAACAAGCCTTTTTTTCCAGCGTACACTTTAAACAACACTGGTATTACAAGTTTTCTGAATGGCTGCGTTAGCCTCAGAAAAGTGAGCGTTGAGCAAATTTAGCTCCACTTCTACCTGTAATACCAGCGTTGCTTATGGTAGCGGTAAGCTGGCAAAACGTGCTCGTGCACGATTTCCCCATAGGAAACAATGGGGCTGACCTCACATTCTATTGGCTGATCCAATCAATCAATAGAATGCGAGGTCAATTCTATTGGCTGATCCAATCAGCCAATCGGATTGAACTTCAATCCGATTGGCTGATTAAATCAACCAATCAGATTTTTCCTACCTTAATTCCGATTGGCTGATAGAATCCTATCAGCCAATCGGAATTTGAGGGATGCTATCTTGGATGACGTCATTTAAAGGACCAGTCATTCGTTGGGTAATCATCGGCCGAGTAGGATGTTCCGCGCCGGAGGTCTTCAAGATGGAGCCGCTCATCGCCGCAAGGATGTACAGTGGGGAAAAAAAAGTATTTAGTCAGCCATCAATTGTGCAAGTTCTCCCACTTAAGAAGATGAGAGAGGCCTGTAATTTTCATCATAGGTATACCTCAACTATGAGAGACAAAATGTGGAAATAAATCCAGACAATCACATTGTCTGATTTGGAAAGAATTTATTTGCAAATTATGGTGGAAAAAAAGTATTTGGTCACCTTCAAACAAGCAATATTTCTGGCTCTCACAGACCTGTATCTTCTTCTTTAAGAGGCTCCTCCGTCCTCCACTCATTACCTGTATTAATGGAACCTGTTTGAACTTGTTATCAGTATAAAAGACAGCTGTCCACAACCTCAAACAGTCACACTCCAAACTCCACTATGGTGAAGACTAAAGAGCTGTCGAAGGACACCAGAAACAAAATTGTAGACCTGCACCAGGCTGGGAAGACTGAATCTGCAATAGGCAAGCAGCTTGGTGTGAATAAATCAATTGTGGGAGCAATAATTAGAAAATGGAAGACATACAAGACCACTGATAATTCCCCTCGATATCTGGGGCTCCACGCAAGATCTCACCCCGTGGGGTCAAAATGATCACAAGAACGGTGAGCAAATATCCCAGAACCACACAGGGGGACCTAGTGAATAACCTGCAGAGAGCTGGAGCAACGTAACAAAGGCTACCATCAGTAACACACTACGCTGCCAGGGACTCAGATCCTGCAGTGCCAGATGTGTCCCCCTGCTTAAGCCAGTACATGTCCGGGCCCGTCTGAAGTATGCTAGAGAGCATTTGGATGATCCAGAAGTGGATTGGGAGAATATAATATGGTCAGATGAAACCAAAGTAGAACTGTTTGGTAGAAACACAACTTGTCGTGTTTGGAGGAGAGAGAACACCATACCTACTGTGAAGCATGGGGGTGGCAACATCATGCTTTGGGGCTGTTTCTCTGCAAAGGGAACAGGACGACTGATCCGTGTACATGAAAGAATGAATAGGGCCATGTATCGTGAGATTTTGAGTGCAAACCTCCTTCCATCAGCAAGGGCATTGAAGATGAAATGTGGCTGGTCTTTCAGCATGACAATGATCCCAAACACACCACCCGGGCAACAAAGGAGTGGCTTCGTAAGAAGCATTTCAAGGTCCTGGAGAGGCCTAGCCAGTCTCCAGATCTCAACCCCATAGAAAACCTTTGGAGAGAGTTGAAAGTCCATGTTGTCCAGCGACAGCCCCAAAACATCACTGCTCTAGAGGAGATCTGCATGCAGGAATGGGCCAACATACCAGCAACAGTGTGTGACAACCTTGTGAAGACTTACAGAAAATGTTTGACCTCTGTCATTGCCAACAAAGGATATATAACAAAGTATTGAGATGAACTTTTGATATTGACCAAATACTTATTTTCCACCATAATTTGCAAATTAAGTATTTCCAAATCAGACAATGTGATTGTCTGGATTTGTTTCCACATTTTGTCTCTCATAGTTGAGGTATACCTATGATGAAAATTACAGGCCTCTCTCATCTTCTTAAGTGGGAGAACTTGCACAATTGATGGCTGACTAAATACTTTTTTTCCCCACTGTAGATAGAAGATGCCGCTTGGATGAAGACTTCTGCCGGATGGAAGACCTCTTCTGCCCCGATCGGATGAAGACTTCTGCTGGTCCGGATGTCCTCTTCTGCCCCATCGGATGAACACTTCTGGACGGATCGGATGACCACTTGTGCCCGGCTGGGTGAACACGGCTCAAGGTAGGGTGATCTTCAATGGGGTAGTGTTAGGTTTTTTTAAGGGGGGATTGGGTGGGTTTTAGAGTAGAGGTGTGTGGGTGGTGGGCTGTAATGTTGGGGGTGGGTATTGTATTTGGGTTTTTTTTACAGGTAAAAAAGCTGATTACTTTGGGGCAATGTAGGTGTATTTGTAACTTAGGTTAGGATTTATTTTACAGGTAATTTTGTAATTATTTTAACTATGTAGCTATTAAATAGTTATTAACTATTTAATAGCTATTGTACCTAGTTAAAATAAATACAAAGTTGCCTGTAAAATAAATATAAATCCTAAAATCGCTACCATGTAACTATTAGTTATATTGTAGCTATGTTAGGGTTTATTTTATAGGTAAGTATTTAGTTTTAAATAGGATTAATTTATTTAATTTTAGAAATTTTATTTAGATTTATTAAAAATAGATTTAACATAGGGGGTGTTAGGGTTAGGGTTAGACTTAGGTTTAGGGGTTAATAACTTTATTACAGTAGCGGTGACGTTGGGGGCGGGAGATTAGGGGTTAATAATTGTAGGTACGTGGCGGCAACGTTGGGGGGGCAAATTAGGGGTTAATAAAATTTATTATAGTGTTTGCGAGGCGGGAGTGCAGCAGTTTAGGGGTTAATACATTTATTATAGTGGCGGCGATGTCCGGTCGGCAGATTAGGGGTTAATAAGTGTAGGTAGGTGGCGGCGACGTTGGGGGCGGCAGATTAGGGGTTAATAAATATAATGTAGGTGTCAGCGATGTTAGGGGCAGCAGATTAGGGGTTCATAGGTATAATGTAGGTGGCGGCGATGTCCGGTCTGCAGATTAGGGGTTAAATAATTTTATTATAGTGTTTGCGATGTGGGGGGGCCTCGGTTTAGGTGTTCATAGGTAGTTTATGGGTGTTAGTGTACTTTGTAGCACTGTAGTTAAGAGCTTTATGTTCCGGCATTAGCCCATAAAACTCTTAACTACTGACTTTTATATGCGGTAGGAGTCTTGGAGGTAGAAGCTGTACCGCTCACTTTCTCCAAGACTTGTAATACCAGCGTTAGGCAAATCCCATTAAAAAGATAGGATACACAATTAACGTAAGGGGATTTGCGGTAGCCAAAAGTCGCTGAAGAAAAGTGAGCGGTACACCTGTACCTGCCATACTCGTAATACCAGCGGGTGTTAAAAAGCAGCGAACTTAGGACCCCTTAACGCTGCTTTTTAAAGCTAACACAGAACTCGTAAGTTAGCAGTATGTGAGAAAAAATATATAATTTATCAAAACTCAAGTGGTGAAAAAATAATAATAATTTCTTTTAGTGCAAGTGTTGTTGTGCAAATGATGTGATAAATAAAACGATATTTGACATTAATTGTTAATTCTTTTAATCTAATTGTAATGTTAATGTTATTGTGCGATAATTATGATGAAATAAGAAGGGGAACGTTCTGATAGTGATTCTGCACTTATTGTACTCTCTTTGTTATAGATTTACTGGAAGCCCTTAAAATAATTTTTGGTTGTATTCTCGCAAATAGACAATGTATACAAATTATAAATATGTATTCAACATTTATTACAAAACACTTTTATATAAAAAACAAATTTAAAAGGTTCAATTTCTTCAGCCTATTTAATGCAGTGTATTACTGGGAAGAAGATAAAAAATAAACAAGCACTTTAAAAAATAATAAATGCTTAAAAGATGACATCGGTGTCAAAAAATCCCTTAAAAGAATGGTAAAATCCCCAGCATGTTATTTTTCAGTAAACAATATATGAAAGTTGTTATATAATTTTGGCCAATTTAACACACGTTAATATTGCACTTTAGTCTCTATTTTAAGCACTTAATCTGGTAGCAGACAGTGATTTTGTAGCCAGTAGATCAGATACAAGCGCCAAGTTTGTTGCAAATACAAACGCCAAGTTTGTTGCAAATTTAGACAGTTCCATTCACTTCTACAGTCATTTAGGAGTTTCAGTAATATTACTTCACCTTTATGATATCCTTTGTAACAATGTGTCTTACTGTATAGTGGAGAGGTTTCTTGTCCTTCTCTTTTGTTGTGGCGTCCTTAGCCATTAGGACTCTGTTTCCAAAATCAGATTCTTGATCACATAGGCTTCATGGACCAATAGGTACTAGTTGGATGTTTGTGAGTGCGCGCACTTTCAAATTTGATTCAAAATGATTTCTTCTTTGCTCCTACCGCTATTCCCCCGAAGTCCCTCCATATATGCAATATAATACGGCAGGTGTTATGGTTGCAGCGGTCCTGGGAGATAGATGTAGTTATCTTCTATAGTTGGAGCCATTAAGTTTTATCCACGCGTATCAGTTCCTCAAAGCCTTTCATATATTGTTTACTGAAAAATAACATGTTGGGGATTTTACCATTCTTTTAAGGGATTTTCTGACACCGGTGTCATCTTTTAAGCATTTATTATTTTTTAACGTGCTTGTTTATTTTTTATCTTCTTCCCAGTAATACACTGCATTGAATAGGCTGAAGAAATTGAACCTTTTAAAGTTGTTTTTTATATAAAAGTGTTTTGTAATAAATGTTGAATACATATTTATAATTTGTATACGTCTTCTATTTGCAATTATACAACCAAAAATTATTTTAAGGGCTTCCAGTAAATCTATAACAAAGAGAGTACAATAAGTGCAGAATCACGATCAGAACGTTCCCCTTCTTATTTAATCATAATTATCGTACAATAACATTAACACTACAATTAGATTAAAAGAATTGACAATTTATGTCAAATATTGTTTTATTTATCACAACGTTTGCACAACAACACTTGCACTAAAAAGAAATTATTATTATTTTTTCCCCACTTGAGTATCCATAAATTATATATTTTTTCTCACATAGTTTTTATAATAAAACATTCACACTATCACATGAAAAGAAATTTAATACTACACAATTGAATCTAATATTAAAAACACAGAACTAGTTACATTGAATATATGATCTATATACTAAAAATTCCAGAATGTACAATTAATAATTATAGAAAGAAAAAGTGTAACCCACTAAATTAAATCCTAATCAGTAAACCTGCAATTTTAGAAAAAACAGATTGCCTGTGGCGCCCCCTACATAACCCTCACTTTATCTGTATGATCTATAATGGAGTCATTTGTGAGAGACTCCATTAGTAAGGGAGGCTAGATCTGGTATAGAGTTGACACAGTTCAATTAATCCTTTTTTATGTATTATTTTATTTTTTGTAATTTGACATTTTTTTTTTTTTTTAATATTAGCTTTGGAGTTTGTAGTTTTTTTTAAAAAAATAGACTGCCCTCTGGGTAGGCTTATCGCCTAGTAAGTAATAAAGATTAAATATTGGGTCTAGACTATCCCTTTAATCTGCTTTTTTGTTCTTAATTAACAGGAGTTGCAAGCTTTGGCTCTTGTAACCATATGCGTGCCATCATTTACTACACAGAGAGCATCACCAACTCCAGCATTTTTACTAGCTATCCCTGTTCAAGTTATGCAACATATCAAGCAGTAAGTACTACTATAATGTGAAAAATCAGATTATCCTAATTTGTGAAGGTATAATCTAGATTTTATTCAAGACACCAAGACAAGTATTTTGCTTTCTTTCTTTTACTACTTAAATGCAGTTATTCAAAGTACATAGCAAATTACATAAATAACTGAACATTTTTAAAATAGACAGCATACGTCATAAAACAGACCAGTAATCAGTAAAAAGGGGGAACAGGTTAAAACAAAACAAACTGACCAATCAGTTCAAACATATTGACCATAAACTGTCCATTGTAAATCTCCTAATCCTCTTTCTTGCTTGCTGTTGAAGGAAACACAAAGTCCATAAAATATAAATAACTGGAGCAGGTGAAGGGAGCTCTGCATAAAACAGCATAAAAAACGAACTTTAAACCCAATTCTAGGCTGCCCTTTGCCTTGCTGTTACAATCCCTGTGGCCACTAATAATTCCTTGACAGAGTTTTGTGTCCGGAGTGGAGGTGAAGTGTGAGAGACTCCCTCCACACTTATTACAGGAGCTGTACATCGCTCCCCCACGGAGGGCCAACAACAAGACACGCTGAAGTGGCGCACCGCATGCATACAGCACGGGAGGCTGTAAAAAGACCCGCTTACTTACACAGACGGCTGGTAGAATCCGGAGGGTGACCGGTCTCGTTAAGGAGACACTTGCTGGGAGGAAAGCGCCATCGAGCCCCCACGTGGATCACAGCCTGCTTCTGCCGCCACACCACGACAGGGCCTGATAGCCGCACTGCTCCGGAGGTTCATTGTCTGCCAGACTGAGAAGCAGACCTGCTAATCACAGACCCCGACATCGGCAGGCCCGTTTGGGCTAAATACACCGGAGTGGAGGACACGGAGGGAGTCTCGGCGGGCGCGAAAACAGGCGCCATCTTGAAAGGGAGGCTTCTAACCCGCATGGCGATAGCAGGCTCCGGAGTACAGAGGGGGTAAAGTATCACACTCAAACACAGCTAAAGAAACTTTTAATAACAATAACACCCTTGTGTATAGGGACATGTGATCTGATTAATATCCCCCAAAGCTACCTGAGGGTTTGGAGACACGGGCCCCTATTGTACTTCTTGTCACAACTTTTAACTCAGCTCTTGCCACGCACACTGGGTGTACTTCTGTGAAGGAGACAAGTATCTTTATCTAAAGTGTCTAACAGGGCTGCCTGCGCAGCATACCTCTAAGGTCACTACCAAGGCCAGGAACTTTGGATCTCAGAAAGCCTCCTATAGACAGTGCTTAACTTTTGGGTTTATTACTTAGCCCACCCAGTGGGCCCTTTTCGTACCCTGTAGTGAAGTCATACAACCCCTGCCATTTTTCTATATTGCTAATTGCAGGCATTGGGCCTGCCCTTGTGTGGAAAGAGGAATCTTTGTTTTGAAAGAAAAAAAAGGAAAAAGGGGAAAAGAATATAAAGAGAAACATAGCAGCACTAACTGCGCAACAGCCCTTGGGGGACATTACTACTAGGGGCAGGAACATTGGATTCTGCAAGACCTCCCAGGGTCTGAGTTTGTGGATAATCTACACTTTAACCTTTGGGCACATCATTCGGACCCACCAATTTGCCACTCTCACTGCATACCTGGCAGTAAAACTGTACAATCAGTTAACGCTGATATTCCCAGCACATAGATAAGTTAACACTGGGCCTATATCCCCCTGAGGGGATGCATAAAGGTTGCTGCGCTGCTGAACTTGTGCTGCCTCCCATCTGCAATAGTGGGAAAAGGAACTATATTATTTATAATCACTGTTGTGCTTAATACATGCATTAACCCATGCTTTTCTCCCATGCTAGGAAACTGTTATCTTCCACTAGATAACCCACAGATACTGTGTTACATATTGGTTGAGAGGGGTTTACTGGTTGATTGATAGAACACTATTGGCATTTATAATTATTCTTATCATTCCCTGTGGTGTATAGGGTGACACGTAGTCAGTACCTCACACGCCGCTCAGGTCAGCGGATTTGCTCTCTCCTATTTTTACCTCAGGACTGTACAATTAGATAGCACGGTCACCCTAAATTAATCCTTAAGAGATCTTCTGTGTCCCCTTATCCTTTTGAAGGGGCATTAGCAAACCGCTGCGCTGACAGGCCTGTATTGATACCCTTCTTTCTGGGAAGGAGAGAAGCTGTACAATCCCCATTACATTGCCTGTTTACTCCAGCATATGGTTTTCTTCACTGACAAGACTTTACAGCCATTCTTGAAATTATTCACACACATCACTTCATTTACTGGTTAACACGGGTTTAATGGTCTGCTGTTAGAATATCAACTACATATGTAAACTGTCTTATTATTTTCAGAGGTATATGGATAAATTCTTAACCAACTCCCCCATGGCAAGTCGTAGCAAAACGGGCTCTGCCAGAAACAAATCTGGAGCTGACCCCTCCGGCCTAGGGACTAGTACTGAAGCCTGCTCAGAGAATGGGTCACTTGACACACACCCTATTGTTAAGCAGATATCTTTACTGTTTATGCCCAAAATTGACAACCTGCAAAGGGGGGTTGATACCCTCACAGACGATGTTAAACAGTTCTCCACACGTGTAGCAGAGGCGGAGAATAGAATCTCTGACCTGGAGGATTCTAATGTGTCAAATTCTAACAAAATTGAATCCTTAGAAAGACAAGCCACGGCCCTACAGTTAAAAATAGACGACCTAGAAAATAGGTCAAGACGCAATAATGTGCGCCTATTGGGTCTACCTGAATCAGTAAAACAAGCAGATATCATCCACTTTGTTGAAAATACACTCCCCTCATTGTTAGGGATTCCCATACAGGATCTTAAAGGTGGAGTAGAACGAGCTCATAGAGTAGGCCCCGAGAGGGTTAACTTAGATGATTCGCCCCAACCCCGGTCAATCATGATCAAATTTCTTCACTTCCAGACTAAGACAGCAGTGTTAAGAGCTTACAGAAAAATGGACAACGTGATGTATGAAAATGCACGCTTGCTCCTATTTCAGGATTTCTCGGTGGATCTTATGAAACGCCGAAGGGAATTCTCACCAATTTGTTCAAAACTTCATAGAGAAGGCAGACAAGCCTTCTTACTTTATCCTGCCAGGCTTAAAATCATGACCCTAAGAGGCCCAAAATTTTTTGATACCCCGACTGCGGCCCAACACTTCCTAGAAGGCGGGGGGGCTCCCCCACGCAGTCCACGACAGAATCACCCAAGAGGGGAGGAGGGCTGAAAACAATGGTTGATTAAGAGACACCCCCCTTAAACAGGGACCAACACTAGATTTTAAGTCAATGATCTATCCTGATGGCTACAGAAACAGTTGACAAAGGGTCTGCGCCTACACGCAGACGCAGAGTTCTAGAGTTAAAGTTAAGTTTGAGTTTTGTGTGTTTATATGTCATTATAGGTTGCCTCCACGCTCCAGGGCATTTGGAATGCATGAATGGAAGATGTGAAGCGTTTGTGTGTGAGCACAGATGGGACATAGGCTCTCCTAAATCACCTCTCTTTGAAATACCCCAAACGCTAGGTTTCTCAAAGTATGCTGTGCGGATGAAAGATTTGATATGCTCACTTGGCTGCGGGAATGCAGTAAACTGTCAATTTGTAGCCTTATTGTTCTGTAACACTTTTACCCATATGCCTCAATTGCAGGGTGCAATATACTTAGACACAGCCAAGTATGTGGAATTTATGTCATCCTGTCTGAAAATTCTTCTAGTTTTTTGTATGTTTCTATACTTGTGTATCAACCAGCTCATGACATATATTGAGATAATAGGTCCTCTTTGTCTCCTCACAGTGGAATCACCTTTCATTCAAGTTGCCAATAATGTTTTGCTTATGCTTTCACACTTGCACGGTACACAACTCCTGCAGTATGTTGGGGTAACACATCCTCTTTGTATCCCCACTTTAGAGCTACTTCTAATCCAAGCTGCTGATGGGGACCTGGCGGTGGTTCACTGTGGTAGAGGACTGAACCGGGAGTCTAACTACTGTGGTGAGATTTTTTTTTTTTTTTTTTTTTTTTCTTCTTCTCCTCTGCTCCCACCCTTTCTGCCCTCCTTCCTCCATACCCTTACTCTTGGAGCATTACATACACACCTTCACCTCAATTGTCAAAATACACTACAAGATCCAACTAATAGATAAGATTTAATCTCTACTCCTGGAACATTGGGGGCATACATTCCCCAATAAAAAGAAAAACAATACTCACACAGCTTAGGAAAAAGAAGGCAGAGATTGCATTCCTTCAGGAGACCCACCTCTTGGATTCAGAGCACGAGAAGTTGAGGGCAGACTGGGTAGGGAGAGTTGAATACGCCTCGTACAGTTCAGCCAGTAGAGGGGTTGCAATACTCCTAGGTAAAAGACTGGAGTATGAGGTCAGGGAGGTACTTAAAGACCCGGAAGGCAGATACATAATAGTGCAGATATGTGTAGCTGAACAAATTTACACATTATGCAACATCTACGCCCCGAACTTAAAGGATAGAGGATTCTGGAATGCCATTGTGGCGATCCTCTCTCCTTACATCGGTACCCACATCATACTGGGAGGTGACTTCAACCTCACTCCAAACTCTCACTGCGATAGGTTAAGGGGGACACTTAGTGGGAAAATCAGAAAGACAATTAGACCCTCAGAAAAATTTGAAAAAGACATTTTTTCCCAGCTGGGAAGTTCCCTGGATGTGGTGGACATATGGAGGCAATTGAACCCAGATGGGAAAGATTATACCTGTGCATCGCGCTCGTCTCCCTCTATGTCCCGCATTGATCTGTTTCTAATATCCAACTCTCTCATTACGCGTATCATAGACACAAAAATTGGGGAAGTGGCGGTTTCCGATCATGCACCCATAGCACTCTTCATAGACAAGAACCAGTCAGTCAGCAATAGACGTACCCTTAGATTCCCAAAACACCTACTGTACTCCCAAGAATTCCAGAACTATCTAATTCACTGCTGGGATGACTACCGGGTAAATAATGCTCAGCATATAGATTCACCGGAATTGTTCTGGGTGACAGCTAAGGCGGTCTTGTCGGGCAACATTGTTGCCTACCTGGCGCGTAGGAAAAAACAATATACAGAAAAAATTGGGAAGCTGAGGGAGCGCTTGGCGGAGACATATCGCACTTACTGTGCGACCCCCTCCCGTCTCAATTATCATAATTACACTGATACAAAAAAAGAATATGATGCCCTACTAGCCAACCAGGCCTCACAGGCTCTTCTGCGAAGCAGAGGTAAATACTATAGATTTGGGGATAAGTCGGGGAAGCTCATGGCTGCCTTAGTGAATATGGACACGTCCTCTAAACATGTTGCAGCCCTGAAAAGTAGGGGCAAACTTGTGAAAGATGCTGAATCAATAGCAGAGGCATTTGCCTCATATTACTCCTCTCTATATACCAGTGAGGGTTCCCCAGGCTCTGAGCTAAGAGACAAATTTTGGGATAACATCAACATCCCACAAATTTCAGAATCTCAACTTGAGAAGCTAAACGCCCACATAGGAGAGGAGGAGATTCAGAGGACGATAATGTCCATGTCACTGGGTAAAGCCTCAGGCCCGGACGGATTACTGATAGAATTCTATCGGCTCCTGAAGGAACAGGTTTCCACGACATTGGCAAACTTGTATGCCACTTACTTTGAGGGGGAGAGAGCTCCGGTATCAGAATTCTCAGCGGCATATATCACCCTAATACCCAAGCCAGGGAAAGACACCGTATTACCAGAATCCTATCGTCCGATCTCCTTACTGAACTCGGACTACAAAATATTAACTAAATTATTGGCAGAAAGACTAAAATTTATATTGCCTGACATTATACACATGGACCAAACGGGATTCATGTATGCGAGATCGTCAGTGGTCAATGTTCGTAGGGTCCTACAGGTCATCCAACACTTTTGGACTGCGAGGGGAGAGGGTGAGGGGAGGAGTGACACGGAGGCCTTCCTGCTGTCACTCGACGCAGAGAAGGCCTTTGACCGAGTGGAGTGGGACCACCTTTTCTACACCATGACTAAGGCTCACTTCTCTGGCCCATTTTTGACTTTTATTAAAAACCTGTACCGAGCCCCCTTTGCTAATATACTAGTCAATAACATATTTTCAGAGAACATTTACTTACAAAGGGGAACCCGACAGGGCTGCCCCTTATCACCCCTCCTCTTTAATGTTGCCCTCGAACCATTGGCTATCAAGCTAAAACAGGTCTTCCCTGGCATAGATGTGGCAGGACACCCACAACATCTGGCATTATACGCGGATGATATGCTCCTGTTTGTCCAGAATCCGCGCACACATATACCGCGTATCCTGGAGACTCTCACTGATTTTGGCCTGTTATCCGGCTATAAAATTAATATGCATAAATCGGAGATCCTATGGCTTCTCAGGAAAGCTAGCACTGACGGGGATTTCCCGTTCTCAGTGGCTACCCATGATATCACCTATCTTGGCATTAAAATCTCCGCTAACCCCAATAAATTGTATGCCAATAATCTGACACCTATGTGTGCAAAACTACAGGCGCAGATGAATAGCTGGAGTTCGCTACCCCTGTCACTCTCAGGTAGGATCAACCTCCTCAAAATGGTGATACTCCCTCGCCTGCTCTATCCTCTTCTTATGCTCCCCCTGCTCTTAAGCAAATCGGATGTCAAAATGCTTAATTCGGCAGCGACTCGCTTCATTTGGAAGGGAGGTAAGCCACGAATCTCGAGGGACAAACTGAGCATGGGTTTTCTCAATGGAGGACTGGCTTTGCCAGACTTCAGATTGTATAATTGGGCGGCTTTAATACGACTGGTGTTGGACTGGCAGGTGGGAACACACCACTTTTGTCGGCCCTCCCTGGAACAGGCGGTTCTGGGAGACATCTCCTTAGCGTACCTACCTCATGTTTCGAACATGAAATCTGTGAAGGCACTGGGCCTGAATATGCTGTTCAGTGAACCATTAAAGGCCTGGCACCAGGCTCATAAATTTCTAAAGAAATCTTGCCATGTTTCAAGCTACCTACCTATTGTCAAAAATCCGGACTTCCCGGCAGGTTCGGAAACTCAACCTTTCTTGGTCTGGGAACGGAAGGGACTGAGATCACTTCAACAATTATTAGTCCCCCTCACAAAGGAGGTAAAAAATTTTGGTACCTTACAAAGAGAGTTTGGGATACCAAGAACACACTTCTTTGCCTTCCTACAAGTGCGCCATTATATCAATACACTCCTGCGTAACGCACCGGATTTTTGGGAGGGCTCTTCCTTCCGCATCACACAGGCATTGTATAAAATGGGTAAGTTTTCCTTATCTGAAATATATCAGACTCTTCTACAACAGCGAGCGCAGAGCACGAGGGACTCACTGCTTGCGGGATGGGCTAGGGAGGGAATTGGCAACATTACATGGGAGGTTGTGAGAGGAGGTCTCGAAAAAACTAAATCAGCTACATTGTCCGCCATGTTCAGGGAATCCCAGATACGCTTCCTTCATAAGGCCTATCTCACTCCGAGAATACTTGCCAAATGGGTAAACACATGCCCTAATAAATGCGTGAGATGTGCGATGGAGGCACCTACTCTCTTACACTATATGTGGGAATGTCCGGCAGTCAGACAATACTGGGGTAAAATACAATATTGGATTCACCAGTCCTTACAGATACACCTCATACTCCGCCCAGAGACTATTTTGTTTTTACATTGGGACACACATCATAGACAACAAGACGCTGTACTGAGTCTAGTAATATTGTTAGCTAGAAAATGTATCTTAAAAAATTGGACGGTAAGGAAAAGCCCTTCTTTTGTGAGCTTTAGGAATCTACTCAGATCACAGATATTTACTGAACAAATGGACGTTAGGATGGATGTTCAGAATAGGCTGGGCCTATTTCTACGTAAATGGCGTAGACTCATACTTACCTTTGAACTAGAGATCCAAAGGCTAATCCTGATGCCATTTAAAGACTCAGTTCTCTTCACGGAGGCAGAGTTGAGGGGGGAATGGACACATTTATTCTAAGTTACAATAAGCACATATGTGGGATGACTCTTCCTTCTCCCCTCCCCCCTCCTTTCTTCACCCCTCTCCCATTCCCATCGTCCTTCCCCCCTCCCCCCTTTTTTTTTTTTTTTTTTTTTTTTTTCTCTCTTCTTCCCACCGCTGGGCCCCAGAAGCGGCAGCAACAACTTTGGAGTAAGTTTAGTTATGTTGTGTTTATAGTTAGGTTAGATATGATTTAGATTGAGTTTTAACTAGGATAAAGGTATTGGAAAAAGAGTTCGTCTGAGAAATGTAATCACATTGGTCTGAAAAATACTACTTGCTATAGATTTCAAAGTGCGGATGAGAGAGTAAAATATCATATCCTCACTCAACTGATATTAATGTGAATCATTTTGTGTATACTGTAAGGTTCAATGCATAATTTCTAATGGATATTGTAAACTGTATCACATGTGACTGCAACCGCACAAATTGTAAATGATAAGAATGTGTGTTTTGCTTTCTTGGACAACAATAAAAAGATATTTCAAAATATAAATAACTGAACCTAGCAAGGCAACATAGGACACTGAAATATCCTGAAGAAGATGACCATCAAAATGGAAATTTCTAGATGTTTTGTACATTTCGGGAGAAACCAAGTGGAACACTTTTGAAACTGGAATTAATTTTATTGCAAGACCAGTGACTCATATTTTACTAGTTTAAAGCAAACTATCAAAATAATTTTAAAGAGGTATGTTGAATGGGTTTAAAATAAAATTGTTTAAAAATGGATTTAAAGAACCAATCATCTGCATCCAAAATTTGTTGAAGGGTAGTAGCCTTCAAAAACGCCTTAAAAGCGGCTGATCCTCTAACAGAGTGAGCAGAAAAAGATAAATCAATACCAGCTTCACTCATAACCTATTTAACCCACCTAGCAACAGAAGTAAAGTACGCATGAGAGTGAGGAGGGACAAACGATAATAAAAGTTGATTAGAAGAAGAAGTATGAAAGGAAGAAGTTTTGGATTCATATTCTTTAAAACATAAAACAAGACAAAGAGAAGGTTCAGAGGGTAAGTAGGATTACATATAGAGGTAGAAAAAGATTTAGTTATTTTAGAAAAAACGTTTAGAGTTGAAAGCGAATGCTCTAACATCTGAAACTCTACAAAAATAATTTACCAGATAGTTATTTTAAAGACAGAGAATCATTAGAAGGCCAAGATTTAAAAAGAGAAAAAAATAATATCTACATCACAAAATGAAGAGTATTTAGGGGCAGGAGTTCAAAAGCTTTCATTAATCTACAAACTAAGGAATGTTGACCCACAGGAAAATTATTAATAAAAGAGTGTTTAGAAGAAATAGCTGAATGGGAAACATTGATAGACCGTTACGCCAGGCCTGAATCAAAAAGAGATGAAAGAAAATTAAGAATAGCAGTCACATCAACTGAAAAGGGATCCAAACATCTCTCCAAGCACCAGCAAAACCATATGGACCATGCGGAAAAATAGCATTTTTGGGTATCTGGGGCCAGAAAGTCTTGCAGGAGAGACCTAGTTTGTTGTGATAAGCCTTGAGGAGAAGAGGTTTTCCCAAAATTGACCAGGCGAAGAGGCGAAGAGAACCGTGAACGATGAGAGTGTGAGGGTAACTTTCTGGATAAGACTGAAGAAGTGAAAAAGTGAGGGAGAAGAATATGATGGTTGATAGATAATTCTAGGAGGAATTGGTAAAATTGTTGAGATTGCCAAAGAGGAGTGATGAGAAAAATTGAGGTGGTCAATTTATGTAAGTGTGAGTGGACATGCTACGATGTAGTGTATCATGTCTGCTACACATCGATAAATGCCGACAGCATACGCTCTCAGCATTTTTCATTGCAACAGCAGTTCTTGTGAACTGCTGGTGCAATGCCGCCCCTTGCAGATTCGCTGCCAATCAGCCGCTAGCAGGAGGTTTCAATAAACCCGATCGTATTCAATCGGGTTGATTTGTGCCCGACACCTCAGAGCAAGCAGACAGTTTATAAAGCAAATTATGGAGCAAATTGACCCCTGAGAGAAGATCCCAATGGACTACCAAGATTGTTCTCTGAATCATGGAAAAAGGAGGAAACACATAAACTGTCTGAAGAGGCCATGGGTGGAGAAAGGCATCAATTGCCAGAGCTTCCGGATCAGGACGCCAACTGAAGTAAAGACGAATTTGAAGCAAAGTGTTCCATCGAGAAGGGTCCTCTGAGAGATTGAAGTGACTGAAAATTTTGATTGTGAAGTGTCCAATCACTGGAATCTGACAGATAACAAGAGCCTCAATTTGCTGCTTTGTTGGACAATCCTGGAATATATTTTGCTTTGACCGAAATATTTCTGTCCAAGATGAATGAATTATTTTGTAATAATGGATAAATCTCTCAATTTTGTACCACCGAGATGATTCAAATAACGGACTGCAGAAATATTGTCCATTCTAAGTAAAATGGACATAGGAGAAGAATCTTTTTCAAAACTTTTGACTGCAAAAGAGCCTGCCAAAAGTTCTAAGCAGTTTATATGACATTTTTTTTTCCAGAGACCATTTTACACCAGTAATAGAAAGACCACAACAAGAACCCCAGCCGGAATGACTAGCATCGGATTTGATAACTAAATCAGAGATTTCCCAAAGATGGGTCCCGGTCAAAGATTCTATGTTGGAGAGACACCAGGAAAGTTCCACCTTGGCTTCTGTATAATGGGATAAGATGAGAATACGATAGATCTTTCTGAAGATTAAATATTTTTAGACACTGAAGCTCCCTGTAATGAAGGGGAGCAGGAAAAAATAGCATGAATAGAGGATCAGAGTAACCCAACTATTCTGGCTATTGTCCTGATGGGAACCATAGGTAAAGAAAGAGTTTGGGAAATTTCCTTCTTGATTTTCACAATTTTGTCCTTGGGAAGACTGAGAGTAGAATTCGTTGTATCTATGAGAAAACCCCAAAAAGTTAAATATTTGGTCGGAGAAAGAACAGATTCTTTTTCACCAAAAAAACTAAGTTCTCTAGAAAGTGAATAGTAAGATGGCGTTGTGATTCTAAAATAACAAAATTCTGATTCATTAATAAAATGTTGTCTTAATATTTAATAAGACGGACACCACGTAAGCAAAGCCAAGTAATTATAGGTTTAATTAATTTTGTGAAAATCCAAGGGGCAGCGGAGACGCCAAAAATGCATGCAAGTAAAACTCAATGTTTTG
Organism: Bombina bombina; assembly: GCF_027579735.1. Taxonomy (NCBI): domain Eukaryota; kingdom Metazoa; phylum Chordata; class Amphibia; order Anura; family Bombinatoridae; genus Bombina; species Bombina bombina. Next base: position 229,035,157 of record NC_069507.1, on the reverse strand, counting down.
CCTTCCCATGAAAAAAGTCAAACATTTTCGGTGTTCCTGAGCTAGAGGAACTATGAGATAGGCATCTGTCAGATCTAAGCTAACTAAGAAATCGCTATCTAAAAGGCAATCTCTGAGTAGATGAATGCCTTCCATTTTGAAATGTTGATAAACAACGAAAGCGTTTAAGGACCTTAAATTTATTACCGGTCGAAACTGTTTTTATAGCTTGTTTTAGTAAGAGGTTTCAAATTTCGTTTTGAACCAGAATTTTGTCTGAATCTGAAAATGTTATTGGATGAGGAAGAGAAATTTGGATTAGAATAGAAATAAAATCTATAAAAAGACCTGAAACAGTTTGAAGAACCCATTGATCTGTAGTTATAAGATTCCAATTGTGAGCAAAAAGGCTGATTCTGTTTCCAATTATGTTTTGGGAAGATTATTATTATTATTATCATTTATTTGTAGAGTGCCAACAGATTCTGCAGTGCTATAAACATAGGCAATATAAAAGGTAACATTTATAGAGATAAGACGGGTAGGGGGCCCTGCCGAGAGTTGCACTGTTGTAGTCAGCTCTTATGAAGGGGACCTGCAAACAGTAGGGCTCTTAGTCTTACATGCTAAGGGGGTTCAAAGAGATTGCAATAGAGGAGAGGAACTGGGATTAGGAAAGGTTAGTGTAGGTTGTATACATCGCTGAACAGTAGTAACTTTAGGGAGTGCTTGAAGCTTTCAAAACTAGGGAAGAGTCTTGTGAAGCGAGGCAAAGAGTTCCATAAGATGGGAGCCAGTCTGGAGAAGTCCTGTAAACAGGAATGTAAGGTTGTAACAAGAGAGGAGAGCAGGAGGTTGTAAACAGAGTGAAGGGGATGGAAGGGAGAGTATCTGGAGAAAAGGTCTGAGATGTAGGGGGGAGCAGTGCAAGTGAGTGCTTTGTATGTAAGAGTGAGAATTTTGTGTTTTATTCTGGAGGCAAGAGGAAGCCAGTGAAGGGATTGGCAGAGAGGTGAAGCAGATGAAGAGTGACAAGCAAGGAAGATGAGCTTGGCAGAAGCATTCATTATGGATTGTAAAAGAGCTAGGCGACAGCTAGGGAGACCAGGGAGGACAGAGTTGCAGTAGTTGAGGCGGGAAAGGATGAGAGAGTGGATTAAAATCTTAGTTGTGTCTTGTATAAGGAAACGTCTAAATCTTAGTCAAATGCGACCCCAAGACATCAGGCATGCGGGGTAGGGTAATGATGGAGTGGTCGACAGTTATAGAGAGATGCGGGGTGGAGAATTTGGAATAAGAGGGGAAAATAAGGAGCTCAGTTTTGGAGAGATTTAGCTTAAGGTAGTGAGAGGACAGTTAGTGACACAGGTTAGCAGGAGATAGGTTTGGAAAGGGAGGAAAAAGAAGATTTACCTTGAGAGGGACGAGCTCTTTGCCTTGATCATTAAAATCTAGGATTCCATGGTCTGCCATGGTAATGGAAGAAGCCTGAGATGGAAGGATTCTGGAACTGTCTTTAATTTTGAAACTGTTGCTGTGAGAATTGAGACAGATTGGGATAGGATGCGCAGGCGGGAAAACGGCCTCTACCTTTTCTTCATAGAGGTTCTAAATGTATTTAAATTAGATAATGTGTTAACGTAACTATTTAACTCTTTAATAAAATTGTCTCCAAAAAGAAGACCATTGGGGTCAGAATGAATTTCATTGACTGCAAAGTTGCTAACTTTCTGGTCAATCCTTTTAGAAATATTCCTTCTAGGTTCAGTATACAAAGCTGTATTAGCATTCCCAAGAAAACTAAGCATTCTTTGGAGCCATTCTCTAACAACAATTGGATCCAAAGAGGATTTATCAAAAACAGCTTGTTCGGTTAATTCTAAAAGTTTAGACAAAGGACCTATAGTATCTAAAATTTTGTCTTGGCAAATTTTCGATGCTCAATCTATTCTTTTTTAAGTTTAAAACAAGGAGTACCAATATATTTTAATATCTTTGTATCTAACTCCGGGGTACATCCAGCATTATTAGGAAGAATAGGCCTAGGGCATTCTGCCCTCATCTTATTACGTGAGTCTCTTTTTAAAGGTTTGCGTAACTCATCAGCATTAAATCTTGGATTTCCCAAGCAATCATAACATTTTCCTTCCTCTGATACAAGGTGTTTTGTCTTTTTTAAACAATTTAAAAAAAAATGTCACCTTAGGAGAGGCAGTAGAATCCTCTGATGAGAATTGAGTGACATAATTATCAGAATTATCTGAATCAGAGGAAATATCAGAGTTAAATGTAGAGGAAGATGAGTTTAAAAAAAATATTTTTAGTGGCTATAGCATCTCCCTTCAGTAACCTCTTGGGAGTATAGTTTTCCTTCCTTTCCTGTAAAGAATATGAAAACCAGACACAAGCTGGTGAAATTTTTAAACCAATTTTTTACTTGCCTTAACGCCGCTTGAAACAGGTCTCTTACGTTTCATCACTTTTTGCCACCAGACATTAATTAAAACAGAAATTTGTCACAATAATTTATTCATGGAAATATCTATCATTTTTTGAACACCCTCTTCATTGAGAGGAGTATTAACTTCAAAAATTTGTAACATGTTTAAAAATAATAAACTAAAATTAAGCAATTTTAAATTAGTGAAGGAAATAGTTAAAATGAGGACTACAATAAATATATATATATATACAGGGAGTGCAGAATTATTAGGCAAGTTGTATTTTTGAGGATTAATTTTATTATTGAACAACAACCATGTTCTCAATGAACCCAAAAAACTCATTAATATCAAAGCTGAATAGTTTTGGAAGTTTTTAGTTTGTTTTTAGTTATAGCTATTTTAGGGGGATATCTGTGTGTGCAGGTGACTATTACTGTGCATAATTATTAGGCAACTTAACAAAAAACAAATATATACCCATTTCAATTATTTATTTTTACCAGTGAAACCAATATAACATCTCAACATTCACAAATATACATTTCTGACATTCAAAAACAAAACAAAAACAAATCAGTGACAAATATAGCCACCTTTCTTTGCAAGGACACTCAAAAGCCTGCCATCCATGGATTCTGTCAGTGTTTTGATCTGTTCACCATCAACATTGCGTGCAGCAGCAACCACAGCCTCCCAGACACTGTTCAGAGAGGTGTACTGTTTTCCCTCCTTGTAAATCTCACATTTGATGATGGACCACAGGTTCTCAATGGGGTTCAGATCAGGTGAACAAGGAGGCCATGTCATTAGATTTTCTTCTTTTATACCCTTTCTTGCCAGCCATGTTGTGGAGTACTTGGATGCATGTGATGGAGCATTGTCCTGCATGAAAATCATGTTTTTCTTGAAGGATGCAGACTTCTTCCTGTACCACTGCTTGAAGAATGTGTCTTCCAGAAACTGGCAGTAGGACTGGGAGTTGAGCTTGACTCCATTCTCAACCCGAAAAGGCCCCACAAGCTCATCTTTGATTATACCAGCCCAAACCAGTACTCCACCTCCACCTTGTTGGCGTCTGAGTCGGACTGGAGCTCTCTGCCCTTTACCAATCCAGCCATGGGCCCATCAGTCTTGAGATATTTCTTGGCCCAGTCTTGACGTTTCAGCTTGTGTGTCTTGTTCAGTGGTGGTCGTCTTTCAGCCTTTCTTACCTTGGCCATGTCTCTGAGTATTGCACACCTTGTGCTTTTGGGCACTCCAGTGATGTTGCAGCTCTGAAATATGGCCAAACTGGTGGCAAGTGGCATCTTGGCAGCTGCACGCTTGACTTTTCTCAGTTCATGGGCAGTTATTTTGCGCCTTGGTTTTTCCACACGCTTCTTGCGACCCTGTTGACTATTTTGAATGAAACGCTTGATTGTTCGATGATCACGCTTCAGAAGCTTTGCAATTTTAAGAGTGCTGCATCCCTCTGCAAGATATCTCACTATTTTTGACTTTTCTGAGCCTGTCAAGTCCTTCTTTTGACCCATTTTGCCAAAGGAAAGGAAGTTGCCTAATAATTATGCACACCTGATATAGGGTGTTGATGTCATTAGACCACACCCCTTCTCATTACAGAGATGCACATCACCTAATATGCTTAATTGATAGTAGGCTTTCAAGCCTATACAGCTTGGAGTAAGACAACATGCATAAAGAGGATGATGTGGTCAAAATACTCATTTGCCTAATAATTCTGCACTCCCTGTATATATATATATATATATATATATAAATATTAATAAAAATATTAATAATTATGGCACCAGAAAAAATATAATATTAATACTAAAATTAAAACTATAATAATAAAACGAGGCAATACAAATAACGGTCACTAGATGGAGACAAAGGGGCATATTTATCAAGCTCCGATTGGAGCTTGATGCCCCGTGTTTCTGGCGAGCCTGCAGGCTCGCCAGAAACAGCAGTTATGAAGCAGCGGTCACAAAGACTGCTGCTCCATAACCTGTCCGCCTGCTCTGAGCAGGCGGACAGACATCGCCGGAAATCAACCCGATCGAGTATGATCGGGTTGATTGACACACCCCTGCTGGCGGCCTATTGGCCACGAGTCTGCAGGGGGTGGCGTTGCACCAGCAGCTCTTGTGACAGACCTTGATAAATTGAGGCCCATGACCGTATAAATAAAATGTGTGAGACAAAATAAAAACTGAATGAATAATTAAACAAATAGTAACAAGATTGCTATCTAGAAAACTATATGTGATTAACGAGCCGACACTTAGGTAAACAGAGGGCGAGAAAAAAGTAGGAATCACTAAACTATATAGTAAGAAGATGGAGTCGACTGCACATGCGCACCAGAGCGATACACGCAGCAGTTGGAGGAGAAGAAAAGGAAACACAGACTGGAGCGGATAACAGGGGAAAAACTTAGGAAAAAGGGGTAAGAAAAGAAAAAGTGCAATCTGAAGATAAAGTAAAATAAAATATTAAACAAAGAATAAAAATAAAGGGGGAAATATAAATTAATAAAAACAGAACAATGAAAAATAATAATAAACAGGAAAATAAAACATAGAAAAATACAATATAACGATAAACTATATAAAAAGCGATATAAAGGCACAATAATAAGACTTTATTAGAGAGCCTAAAATCACAATACTTATCTCCTTCAAGCAATAAAAGAAAGAGGATTTGGAGATTCACATTGGACAGTTTATGGTCTATATGTTTGAACTGATTGGTCAGTTTGTTTTGTTTTAACCAGACCCCCCCTTCTTATTGGTTACTGGTCTGTTTTATGATGTATGCTGTCTATTTTAAAAATTGTCAGTTATTTATGTAATTTTCTATCAGCTAGATTACGAGTTTTGAGCGCTATAGGGATTTTAACGACCGCCACAAAAGCGACGTTATTTCACCTCCCTATAGCGCTGCTATTACAGGTTTTAAAAAAGCAGGCTTGCGCGGGCGATATGGTTGTGTTGAGCTCCATATTGCACCCAAATACAAGAGCTGCTTTGACGTGATCATGCACGATTTCCCCATAGACATCAATGGGGAGAGCCGGCAAAAAAAAAGTATAACACCTGCTATCGCGGAAAGAAAAGCTCCGTAACGCAGCCCCATTGATGTTGAAATAAAAAGTTACGTTTAAACCTAACACCCTAACATAAACCCCATGTCTAAACACCCCTAATCTGCTGCCCCCAACATCGCCGACGCCTGGCTACAGTTATTAACCCTTAATCTGCCGCTCCCGATATTGCCTCTACCTTTATTATGTTATTAACCCCTAATCTGCTGCCCCCAACATCCCGATGTCGCCGCCACTATAATAAAGTTATTAACCCCTAAACCTCTGGCCTCCCACATCACTACCACTAAATAAATCCATTAACCGCTAAACCTAACCCTAACCCTACCGTAACCCTAATCTAACTCTAAACCTAACCCTAACACCCACTAACTTTAACATAATAAAAATATAGCTAAATTAAATTTACAATTATTAACTAAATAAACCTATTAACCCATAAACCGCCAGCCCCCCACATTTCAACAAGCTAAATTAAACTATAATTACCCCTAAACCTAACCTTAAACCTAACCCTAATCCCCCCAACTTTAACAGAATTAAAATACAGCTAAACTAAAGTTACAATTATTAACTAAATAATAACTATTTTAAAATGAATACAAACTTACCTGTAAAATAATACATAAGCTAGCTACAATATAACTAATATTTATATTGTAGCTAGCTAAGGTTTTATTTTTAATTCACAGGTAAGTTTGTATTTATTTTAACTAGGTAGATTAGTTAGTAAATAGTTATAAACTATTTACTAACTACCTAGTTAAAATAAATACAAACTTACCTGTGAAATAAAACCTAACCTGCCTTACACTAAAACGTAACAACAACAACAAAACACTAAAATTACTAAAAATAAGAAACAAATTATCAAAAATAAAAAAGATTTACAACTTATCTAATAGCCCTATCAAAATAAAAAGCCCCCCCCCCTCAAAAAAACAAAAAAAAACCTAGCCTACAATAAACTACCAATGGCCCTTAAAATGGCCTTTTGTGGGGCATTGCCCCAAAGAAATCAGCTCTTTTACCTGCAAATAAAAATACAAACACCCCCCCAACAGTAAAACCCACCACCCCCACAACTAACCCCCCAAATAAAATAACTATCTAAAAAAACCTAAGCTAACCATTGCCGTGAAAAGGGTGTTTGTATGGGCATTTCCCTTAAAAGGGCATTTAGCTCTTTTACATGCCCAGACCCTAATCTAAAAATAAACCCACCCAAAAAAAAACCTTAAATAAACCTAACACTAACCCCCGATGATCCATATACAGTTATTGAAGTCCCGCTTGAAGGATCCATCCAGCCAGCAAGAAGTCTTCATCCAGGCGGCCTCTGCAATCTTCACCAAGCTGGAGAAGTCCTCATCCAGACGACAAGACGTCTTCATCCAGACTCTCATTGAGCTCTCATCCTATTGGCTGATTGAAACAGCCAATAGGATTTTAGCAGCTCTAATCTTATTGGCTGATTGGAACAACCAATAGGATTTTAGCAGCTCTAATCCTATTGACAGATTTGAATCTTGGATGACGTCACTTGCATTGAAGTTCCATTTTACGGCGGTGACCATATGAAGAGGATGCTCCGCACTGGATGTCTTCAGGATGGACCCGCTCTGCGCCAGATGGATAAAGATAGAAGATGCCGTCTGGATGAAGACTTCATGTAGCATGGATGAGGACTTCGCCGGCTGGATGAAGATGGAAGATGCTATCCGGATGAAGACTTCTTACCGCATGGATGAGGACTTCGCCGGCTGGATGGATCCTTCAAGCAGGACTTCTATAACTGTATTTGGATCGTCAAGGGTTAGTGTTAGGTTTTTTGGGTGGGTTTTATTTTTAGATTAGGGTCTGGGCATGTAAAAGAGCTAAATGCCCTTTTAAGGGCAATGCCCATACAAATGCCCTTTTCAGGGCAATGGGACGCTTAGGTTTTTTTTAGATAGTTATTTGGGGGGGTTGGTTGGTTGGTTGGGTGTTGGATTTTACTGTTGGGGTAGTGCTAGTATTTTTTTACAGGTAAAAGAGCTGATTACTTTGGGGCAATGCCCCACAAAAGGCCCTTTTAAGGGCCATTGGTAGTTTATTGTAGGCTAGGGTTTCTTTTTATTTTTGGGGGTCTTTTTTATTTTGATAGGGCTGTTAGATTAGGTGTAATTCTTTTTTATTTTTGGTAATTTGTTTCTTTTTTTCGTAATTTAGTGTTTGTTTTGATAATTAGATACTTTTTGTAATTTTTAGAGTAGTGTTAGGATTTTTAGTTTAATTTAATTGGTAGTTAATTTAATTTTAGTTTAAAAATAATAGTTTAATTGTTAGTTTAAAATTAATTTATTTAACTTGACAGGTAAATTATAAAGTTAGGGGTTGTTAGGTTTATTTTAGTATATTTTGTTGTGGGGGGCTTTAGGTTTAGGGGTTAATAGGTTTATTATAGTATATTTCATTGTGGGGGGCTTTCGGTTTAGGGGTTATTAGTTTATTTTAGTATATCTTGTTGTGGGGGGCTTGCGGTTTAGGGATTAATAGGTTTATTATAGCTGGGTGTGGGCAGACGGCAGATTAGGGGTTAATAATATTTAAATAGTGTTTGCAATGCGGGAGGGCAGCGGTTTAGGGGTTAATAACTTTATTATAGTGGCGACGATGTCGGGGAGCTGCGGAATAGGGGTTAATACATTTTAATAGTGGCGGCGATGTCCGGAGCGGCAGATTAGGAGGTTAATAAATTCATTATAGTGTTTGCGATGCGGGAGGGCCTCGGTTTAGGGGTTAATAGGTAGTTTATGGGTGTTAAGTGTACTTTGTTACAGCTTTGTAGCATAAAACTTATAACTACTGAATTTAGATGGCGGTACGGATCTTGTGGTTATAGAGTGTACCGCTCACTTTTTGGCCTCCCAGGCAAAATCGTAATGCCGGCGCTATGGGAGTCCCATTGAAAAAGGAATTTTTTAAAAGTGCGGTACTGACATTGCGTGACTGGCTAAAAGATGTGCGGTACACCTATACCGACAAGACTTGTAATAGCAGCGTTAGGGAAAATTAAGCGTTATGAGCCATAACGATGCTATTTGACTCATAACGCAAAACTCATAATCTAGCTGTATGTACTTTGCATAACTGCATTTAAAGGGACAGTCTACAATAGAATTGTTATTGTTTTAAAAGATAGATAATCCCTTTATTACTCATTCCCCAGTTTTACATAATCAACACAGTTATATTAATGTACTTTTTACCTCTGTGATTACCTTGTATCTAAGAACCTTCTTCCAGCCCCTGATCACATGACTGTGACTGTTTATTATCTATTGTCTTAAATTTAGCATTGTGTTGTGCTAAATCTTAAATAACTTTCTGTGCCTGAACACAGTGTTATCTATATGACCCACATGTACTTTCTGGGGCCTATTTATCAAAGGTCTTGCGGACCTGATCCGACAGTGCGGATCAGGTCCGCAAGACCTCGCTGAATGCGGAGAGCAATACGCTCTCCGCATTTAACATTGCACCAGCAGCTCACAAGAGCTTCTGGTGCAACGCTGCCCCCTGCAGACTCGCAGCCAATGGGCCACCAGCAGGGGGGTGTCAATCAACCCAATCGTACTCGATCGGGTTGATTTCCGGCGATTCCTTTCTACCTGCTTCATAAATTGTGTTTACGGCGAGTCTGAAGACTCGCCAGAAACATGCACCCACAAGCTCCATTTGGAGCTTGATAAATGGGTTTTTGTGTTAAAAAGGAATTTAAAAAGCATGTGATTAGAGGCAGCCTTCAAGGGCTTAGAAATTAGCATATGAATCTGCCTAGGTTTAATTTCAACTAAGAATACCAAGAGAAAAAAGCTAATTTGATGATAAAAGTAAAATGGAAAGTTGATTAAATTACATGTCCTATCTGAATAAGGAAAGTTTAATTTTGACTAGACTGTCCCTTTAAGTAGTAAAAGAACAAAATCAAAATATGAGTCTCTGGTCTTGTAATAAAATCACGTGTTTATGTTTTACCAGCAGCTGAGAAATAATGTTAGCAGTAAAGCTGATGCAGAAGTAGGTTCTCTTCTCACTGGATCATTCTCTGATTGCTATTTATTTGATACAATTCAATTTACTTGGCAATAGATACTCAACTATCTATATTAAACAGATACATCATTCCCCTTTTATGTTCTAGGATTAATTTATATAAATGTTTCTGAAATAGTTTTTATTTGTCCATGGAAACTTAGGCCTAGATTTGGAGTTCGGCGGTAGCCGTCAAAACCAGCGTTAGAGGCTCCTAACGCTGGTTTTGGGCGCCCGCTGGTATTTGGAGTCAGTGATTAAAGGGTCTAACGCTCACTTTTCAGCCGCGACTTTTCCATACCGCAGATCCCCCTACGCCATTTGCGTAGCCTATATTTTCAATGGGATCTTTCTAACGCTGGTATTTAGAGTCGTTTCTGAAGTGAGCGTTAGAGCTCTAACGACAAGGGGCGCGATCCGATATCGATCGCAGTTTGCGGCGCAAGCGAGGGAACCGGCGTCGCCCGCAGTTTCAGCTCGCAACTCGAGCTATCCCATATATGTCGCCGTCAGATGCTAACGTGCCGTAAGTCTCACAAACCAGCGATGTCCAGAAATCTGCGCAAGTACAAATTTCTGGCGTCGCCAGTGACTTGCGGCACGTTAGAATCTGCCGGCGCCTATAAAACCTGACTAAAGTCTAAAACACCCGCACTGTCTAACACGCCTCCCTAACATAGCCCGCACTATCTAACACGCCTCCCTAACATAGCCCGACACGTCTAACCCTCTATCCGCTATCCCCCCTCACTATCCTAACAATAAAAATGCTATTAACCCCTAAACCGCCGCTCCTTTACCCCGCCGCAACCTAATAAAATTATTAACCCCTAAACCGCCGCTCCCGTACCCCGCCGCCAGCTATATTATATCTATAACCCCCTAAAGTGAGCCCCTAACACCGCCGCCATCTATATTAAAATTATTAACCCCTAATGTAAGCCCCTTACACCGCCGCCATCTCTATTAAAATGATTAACCCCTAATTTAATCTACCTACCCCGCCGCCAGCTATATTATCTATATTAACCCTAAGTATATTATAGTTAATATAGGTATTACATTATATATATTAACTATATTAACCCTAATTATATTAGGGTTAATATAGTTACTATAGTATTTATATTAACTATATTAACTCTATCTAACCCTAACTAAATTTATATTAAATTAATCTAATTCATTTATAAACTAAAATATTCCTATTTAAATCTAAATACTTACCTATAAAATAAACCCTAAGATAGCTACAATATAATTAATAATTACATTGTAGCTATGTTAGGGTTAATATTTATTTTACAGGTAAATTGTTAATTATTTTAACTAGGTATAATAGATATTAAATAGTTATTAACTATTTAATATCTACCTAGTTAAAATAATTACCCAATTACCTGTAAAATAAATCCTAACCTAAGTTACAAATACACCTACACTATCAATAAATTTAATAAACTACTAACATCTATCTAAAAATACAATTAAATTAACTAAACTAAATTACAAAAAAAAACAAACACTAAATTACAAAAAATAAAAAAAAGATTACAAGATATTTAAGCTAATTACACCTATTCTAAGCCCCCTAATAAAATAATAAACCCCCAAAATAAAAAAAATTCCCTGCCCTATTCTAAATTCAACAAATTTCAAAGCTCTTTACCTTACCAGCCCTTAAAAGGGCCTTTTGTGGGGCATGCCCCAAAGAATTCAGCTCTTTTGCATACAAGAAATACAATACCCCCCCCCCATTACAACCCACCACCCACATACCCCTATTCTAAACCCACCCAAACCCCCCTTAAAAAAGCCTAACACTACCCCCCTGAAGATCTCCCTACCTTGTCTTCACCACACCGGGCCGAACTCCTGATCCGATCCGGGCGATGTCTTCCTCCAAGCGGCAAAGAAGAATTCTTCCTCCGGCGATGTCTTCCTCCAAGCGGCAAAGAAGAATTCTTCCTCCGGCGATGTCTTCCTCCAAGCCAACCCCCGCTTGGGTTGGATGAAGATCTTGGAGCCAGGACGGATCGGTGATACCTGGATGGTGAAGAAAAGGTAGGAAGATCTTCAGGGGATTAGTGTTAGGTTTATTTAAGGGGGGTTTGGGTTAGATTAGGGGTATGTGGGTGGTGGGTTGTAATGTTGGGGGGGGGGGGGTATTGTATGTTTTTTTTTACAGGCAAAAGAGCTGAAATTCTTGGGGCATGCCCCGCAAAGGGCCCTGTTCAGGGCTGGTAAGGTAAAAGAGCTTGTAACTTTTTTAATTTAGAATAGGGTAGGGAATTTTTTATTTTGGGGGGCTTTGTTATTTTATTAGGGGGCTTAGAGTAGGTGTAATTAGTTTAAAATTGTTGTAATATTTTTCTTATGTTTGTAAATATTTTTTTATTTTCTGTAACTTAGTTCTTTTTTATTTTTTGTACTTTAGCTAGTTTATTTAATTGTATTTATTTGTAGGAATTGTGTTTAATTAATTTATTGATAGTGTAGTGTTAGGTTAATTGTAGGTAATTGTAGGTAGTTTATTTAATTATTTTATTGATAGGGTAGTGTTAGGTTTAATTATAACTTAGGTTAGGATTTATTTTACAGGTAAATTTGTTATTATTTTAACTAGGTAACTATTAAATAGTTCTTAACTATTTAATAGCTATTGTACCTGGTTAAAATAAATACAAAGTTACCTGTAAAATAAATATTAATCCTAAAATAGCTATAATATAATTATAATTTATATTGTAGCTATATTAGGATTTATTTTACAGGTAAGTATTTAGCTTTAAATAGGAATAAGTTATTTAATAAGAGTTAATTTATTTTGTTAGATAAATATTATATTTAACTTAGGGGGGTGTTAGTGTTAGGGTTAGACTTAGCTTTAGGGGTTAATCCATTTATTAGAATAGCGGTGAGCTCCGATCGGGAGATTAGGGGTTAATAATTGAAGTTAGGTGTCGGCGATGTTAGGGAGGGCAGATTAGGGGTTAATACTATTTATGATAGGGTTAGTGAGGCGGATTAGGGGTTAATAACTTTATTATAGTAGCGCTCAGGTCCGCTCGGCAGATTAGGGGTTAATAAGTGTAGGCAGGTGGAGGCGACGTTGTGGGGGGCAGGTTAGGGGTTAATAAATATAATATAGGGGTCGGCGGTGTTAGAGGTAGCAGATTAGGGGTACATAGGGATAACGTAGGTGGCGGCGGTTTACGGAGCGGCAGATTAGGGGTTTAAAAAAATATGCAGGGGTTAGCGATAGCGGGGGCGGCAGATTAGGGGTTAATAAGTGTAAGGTTAGGGGTGTTTAGACTTGGGGTACATGTTAGAGTGTTAGGTGCAGACGTAGGAAGTGTTTCCCCATAGCAAACAATGGGGCTGCGTTAGGAGCTGAACGCTGCTTTTTTGCAGGTGTTAGGTTTTTTTTCAGCTCAAACAGCCCCATTGTTTCCTATGGGGGAATCGTGCACGAGCACGTTTTTGAGGCCGGCCGCGTCCGTAAGCAACTCTGGTATCGAGAGTTGCATTTGCGGTAAAAATGCTCTACGCTCCTTTTTTGGAGCCTAACGCAGCATTTGTTTGAACTCTCGATACCAGAGTTAATTTTATGGTGCGGCCAGAAAAAAGCCCGCGGAGCGTTAACAGCCCTTTTACCGCCGAACTCCAAATCTAGGCCTTATACTTTGTTTTAGTCACATGGAAACTGCATTTGTATTTAAAGGACCAGTAAATACAGTAGATTGGCATAATCAACATATATCATATATTCAATAGCACTGATGCCCGTGTTTCTGGCAAGCCTTCAACAGAAATCAACCCGATCGAATACGATCGGGTTATTTGACACCCCCTGCTAGTGGCCGATTGGCTGCGAATCTGCCGGGGGCGGTATTGCACCAGCAGTTCCCAAGAACTGCTGGTGCAATGATAAAGGCTGAGAGCGTATGCTGTCGGCATTTATCGATGTGCAGCGGACATGGTCTGCAATATCGAATCATGTCCGCTCGCACAATGATAATTCAGCCCCTATATCTGAACTTGAAATAAGTAGTAGATTTTTTCTTACAAATTTCAAAGTTGTGTCTTTTTCAACTCCTCCTGTATCATGTGACAGCTATCAGCAAATCACAAATGCATATACGTATATTCTTGCACATGCTCAGTAGAAGCTGGTGACTCAAAAAGTGTAAATATAAAAAAAACTGTGCACATTTTGTTAGTGGAAATAAATTCAAAAGTAATTTAAAATTTCATGTTCTATCTCAACAATGAGAGTTTAATTTTGACTTGAGTGTTCCTTTAAATGGGCAGTCTACTCCAGAATGTTTATTGTTTGTTGAAATCACTTTTATTAGCATTTGTATTATAAAACAATGGCACATGTTTCGTATTAAACAGGAAAAATAATACCGTACATTTGAAATTCAACATTTGAGTCAATGGTAATTTCTTGAACAAAACATATCTAGTAGCAAAAAAAGGAAAAACAAATCAAGGTCATCACAGTTATGTATCACCTAGATTACGAGTTTTGAGCGCTATAGGGAAATTAATGAATGCAAAAAAAGTGGCGTTATTTAATCCCCTATAGCGCTGCCAATACAAGTTTTAAAAAACCCAGCTTGTGTGGGTGGTATGGTGCTTTTAAGCTCCATACCGCACCATAAACAAGCGCTGTTTTGACGTGCTCGTGCACGCTTTCCCCATAGACATCAATGGTGAGAGCGGGTCAGAAAAAAGTCTAACACCTGCAATCGCGGAAAGAAAAGCTCCGTAACACAGCCCCATTGATGTCTATGGGGAAAAAGAAAATACCGTTTAAACCTAACACCCTAACATAAACCCCACATCTAATCTTCCGCCCCCGACATCGCCGACGCCTGCCTACAGTTATTAAACCCTAATCTGCCACTCCTGATATCGCCGCCACTATACTAAAGTTATTAACCCCTATTCCGCCGCACCCCAACATTGCCGCCACTATATTAAAGTTATTTACCCCTATTCTGCCGCTCCCCGACATCGCCGCAACGAAATAAAGTTATTAACCCCTAAACCGCCAGCCCCCCACATCACAATAACCTAAATTAGACTATTAACCCCTACACCTACCCCTAAACCTAACCCTAACCCTACCCCTAAACCTAACACTAACCTTAACACCCCCTAACTTTAACATAATTAAAATAGATCTAAATTAAATTTATAATTATTAACTAAATAATACCTATTTAAAACTAAATACATACCTGTGAAATAAAGTCTAAGCTTGCTACAATATAACTAATAGTTATATTGTAGCTAGCTTAGGTTTTATTTTTATTTCACAGGTAAGTTTTAATTTATTTTACCTAGGTAGACTAGTTAGTAAATAGTTATTAACTATTTACTAACTACCTAGTTAAAATAAATACAAAATTACCTGTGAAATGAAACCTAAGCTACCTTACACTAAAACCTAAAATTACAAAAAATAAAAAAACCTAACATTACAAAAAAAAACAAAAAAAAAACGATTTTAGCAGCTCTAATTCCTATTGGCTGACTCAAATTTTTCAGCCAATAGGAATGCAAGGGACGCCATCTCTAATCGCGTACCTTGCATTGAAGATTCAGTGTACGGCAGTGACCGTATGAAGTGGATGCTCCGCACCGGATGTCTTCAGGATGTACCCGCTCCGCGCTGCAAGGATCAAGATAGAAGATGCCACCTGGATGAAGATTGAAGAGGCCGCCTGGATGAAGACTTCTCGCCGTTTGGATGAGGACTTAGCCGCCAGGATAAAGATTAAAGAGGCCACCTGGATGAAGACTTCTTGCCGCCTGGATGAAGATCGTTCAAGCGGGACTTCAAAAACTGTAAGTGGATCGTCGGGGGTTGGTGTTAGGCTTTTTTTTTTTTTTTTTTTTTTTTTTAAACAAGCTTTATTAATCAAATTTTCACAGGTTACATGAGGTTATGCAAACAATTGGATGCTAAGAAAAATCATATAAAGTAAAAAAGGATAACATCTTGTCTCGAACGAGACGTCATAAGGAGAACAAAGTCCAATGATTGTCCATATACTTGAAAGTGAATTCCTGTAGCTGGCAATAAGTAATTAGAAATAATAAGCTTGTGATTTTAACATTTTTTCATTGTCACAAACTATTACGCGTAATGTAACAACATAACAATTAAATTTTTGGAGCCCGTGTGTACCGGAGGAAGAAATTATTGCAAGGAAGAGGTAGGGTAGAGAAGTAATATGAGTGAGTAGGGAGAGAAAGGGAGAAAAAGTAAGGTTAGGAAAAAAAAATAAAAAAATAAATAAATAAATAAATAAATAAAAAAAAATTCACAGTTAATCTCAACGCGCAAAGTGCAGGCACGGATCAAGAGGGGTTGTCCTGAGCAGCAGAGGAGTGAACAGTGTCAGCTTCCCAGGTAGCTTTCATCATCTCATACTGAGTTAATTTATTACTTTTAAGGTAGTGCAGTCTTTCTAATACTAATAGTTCCTCCACAGAGGAATGCCATTCATCAAATGTCGGGGGATCTTTAGATTTCCATCTTTTAGGAATAAGCATTTTAGCTCCTGTGAGCATAATCAGGAGAAGGGCTCGTATGTGGTCCGATTTAGTGTCAGGAAGGTGTACAAATAGAATTGTTTCAGGTGTGTTTGGAATATGGAGATTCAGTCTATTCGATATATCTGCTATAACTGCCGCCCAGTAATTAGTCAGTTTCGGGCAAGTCCACCACATATGTAAGAGTGTGCCTGTCTCGCCACAGCCCCTCCAACACTTAGCATTTGCTGAACGAAAAAAGAGATGTAGTCTTGCTGGAGTATAATACCACCTAGTTTGTAGCTTAAGCTGGATCTCCTGAACTCTAGCAGAAACAGAAGAGCGTCTAATTAGTCTGAAAGACTTGAGCCAGCTTTCCTCATCTATCATCTGGTTAAGGTCTTTGTTCCAGGCCCTAGTGTAAGAGGCTAATGGCACATCAGGGGGGAGTAGAAGTAATTTATATAATTTAGAAATTAGTTTTTTTGGAGGCTGAGTGCTTGTACACAATAATTTGAATGGTGTAAGATCCCTAATGAAATTGTGTCTGTGATCATGATGTGACAGAAAGTGTGCCAACTGGTGGAATCGTAGCCAGGACGAGAAAAGTGCCCCATGCCGTTCCATCATGTTTTGTTGTGTGCATAGTCTGCCACTTTCTAGGGCCGCATGTAGTATGCCTGTTCTTAGGCTGTATGGAGCGCAAACGCGCTTACTTAGCGCATAATAAGGCAGTTCAGGATTCTCAATGGTTGGTAGCATTGGAGAGGCAAGTGATGATATATGTGTGCTAGTAGCCATGAGACTATCCCATTCGTGTAGTGTTTCTGATGCTAAATGATATTTGTGTAGCAATTCTGGGCGCTTTAGTACAGGTATCCAGGCCAGGGTACCAACATTGTGAAGTTGTAAGGTCTGTCCATCTATTCTGACCCATTGTTTCTGTGTAGTGTTATGTGACCACTCGGTCAGTCTCTGTAGTTGTATAGCCTGTCTGTATAATGTCAGGTCTGGAAATCCCAGTCCACCTCTGTCACGGGGGAGATATAATGTCTTTCTCAGGATTCTAGGTTTTATCCCCGACCATATAAACCGCTCCATAGTCCTTTGTAATTGAGGCAAGAATTCCTTAGGTAAGGAAATTGGAACAGTCTGTAGGACATATAGAATGCGGGGCAGTATATTCATTTTGATTATTCCTATTTTCCCTAGCCAGGACAATGATTTATTCTTCCAGGAAGACAAATCATTAGTTATGTCTCTTTTTAAAGATAGATAATTGTATGTAAAGAGGTTTTGAGGGTTCGCTGAAAGGTAAATGCCAAGATATTTAAGCTTAATATCTGCTATTGGAATTTTAAAGCTTGCCGCTAAGTGTTGAGTGTGTTCTTGAGGTGCATTTATATTAAGAAGTTCTGAATTTGTGATATTTAAAAGGAAGTTAGAGAGCGAGCCATATTCCTCAATCTCTCTCAAAAGTTCAGGGATCGAGGTGTCAACATTCGTAAGTGTGTAAAGGACATCGTCGGCATAAAGTGCCTGTTTGTATTCCGAATCGCCAATCTGTATGCCTGTGATAATTGGGTTATTCCTAACTTTTTGTGCCAGTGCCTCAATTGATAGGGCGAATAGCAGCGGAGAGAGAGGGCAGCCCTGCCTTGTCCCTTTTGAGATGGAAAAGGTTTCTGATAAGGTGCCATTGACTCTAACGCGAGCATTTGGGGACGAGTACAACGCGAAGGTCAGGTTGATAAAGGATTCGCCAAAGTTCATAACTTTCATAGTCTGCCGTAGGAAAAGCCAATCTACGCGGTCAAAGGCCTTTTCCGTGTCTGTTGCAAAGAGCGCCATGGGGATGCCTTTAACTTGTGCATGGTTTATTAGTTGTATTATTTTGTTGGTGTTGTCACGCGCCTCTCGGCCCGGGACAAACCCAACTTGGTCAGTAGAAATCAAATTCGGGAGGTACTTATTTAAGCGATTTGCTAGGATTTTGGCTAGGATTTTAACGTCCATATTAAGTAAGGAAATGGGCCTAAAGTTTGCTGGGGACGTAGGGGGTTTGCCCGATTTAGGGATGACCGCTATATGAGCTTCTAGCATCGAACTTGCTAAAGTGGGGTTGGTAATTAGGCTGTTGAAGAGCGAGAGCAACATAGGGCTTAAGGACTTGGAAAAAAGCTTGTAGTATTTGGGGGAATACCCGTCTGGGCCTGGGCTTTTACCATTAGGGAAATCTTTTATTGCCTGAGTGAGTTCTTCTTCTGAGATGGGCGCGTCTAGGTTGTCTTTATGGTCAGATTCTAATTGTGGTAATCCTAGTTCAGTCAAGTACTGGTCAATTTCTTGTTGTCTGCATGAGATGTCTAAAGAATTGTCCCTAGTATGTGACTTATCTGATATATTATACAGCGCTTTATAGTAAGAGTGAAAAGAGTTTGCGATTTGCTTACTACTTTTTAAAGTAGATCCTTCAGGTCCTTGAATGTAGTGTATATACATTTTTAATTGTCTCCTTCGGATTGCTCTAGCTAACAGTTTCCCTGGTTTATTGCCCCCCTCATAATATTGTTGTTTTGTGTTTAGTTGCCTGCGCTGGAACGCCTTTCTCATTAGGTCATTTAGTTCTTTCTTAGTGTTCTCCAATTTTCCTTTAGTTTCCATGTCTGATGGGTTATTCTTATGTTGGCCCTCTAACTGAGTTATCATGTCGGATAATTTGGTGTGTTGAATTCTGTGTTGTTTATTAAGTCGTGCTTTGTGTTTAAGGAATTCGCCGCGCATCACACATTTGTGCGCTTCCCAAAGGGTTGTAGGGGAGGTATGGGCGGGCTCATTATGCAGTAAATATTCTGATAGAGACTTCTGTATTTCTATTTTTATCAGGGGATCATCTAGTAAAAAGTCATCCAGCCTCCAAATATATACCGTTGGAGGTAGGTCAGGCCATTGGACAGTGCAGGTGACTGGGGCGTGGTCAGACCATGTTATAGAGCCTATGGAACAGGATGTGATCATGTCAAGACCATTTGTGTCGGTAAAAAAGTAGTCTATACGGGAATATTTATTGTGTGGGGGTGAATAGTATGTATAATCTTTACTCGAGGGATGTAATGACCTCCACACGTCATGGAGCATTAAGTTTGAGAGAGCACCCTTCACAGATTTTATTATCTTTGGAGAAGTGCTAGTAGTTCCATTACAGGTATCAAGCTGTGCATTCATTGACAGATTGAAATCTCCTGAGAGAAATATAGGGCCTTTTGCCACATCTAGGAGGAGTTTTGAGATTTTGGCCATGAAGAGATGTTGGTCTGCATTTGGACTGTACATTGTAGCCAGAGTTATTTGGTGATCGTAAAGGGTGCCTACCAGTATTAAATATCTACCCTCTGGGTCCCTTTCCACTTGTGTAATCTTTAATGGGATGGAGCTATGAATTAAAATTCCAACTCCGCATCTTTTTGCTGAGCTTGATGCAAAAAGGGCTGTTGGGTATTCTACGCTAAACCATTTGGGCTCCCTACCTTTGCGGGAATGCGTTTCCTGGAAAAAAAGTACATGGCTATGCAAATTTTTTAAGGCTCTGAAAGCAATTGATCTCTTACCTGGACTGTTCAACCCCTTAGCATTTATTGTGGTGAAAGTGAGGCCATGAGAACCAAACCTACCTCTGCGCTCAATCATGCTGAGAAAAAAAAAGAAAAAAAAAAAAAAAAAAAAAGGGGGTGTAGAGAATTCAAGGAAAGAGAGAGGTTAGATCAGAAAGAAAGAAAGAGAGAGTGTCCGGTACACAATAGGAACCAGAAAGTACACTACAATTAAGATAATGATCAATACAATCTGTTGATAGAAAAATATAGTGCAATAACAAACAATTTAAGCAGGGGTAGCAACCCCTAGACTAAAATAAAATAAAATGGTGATATACTCTTGGCGACTCAATAGTCCATTCCAAGAGGTTATTTTCTCTATGGCATTGGTTGGAAGGTGAGACTATGGAGGGTGGGAGTGGAAATGGGGTACATATGGTGTAGATTATGTAATGAATGGGAAAGGCCTGAGGGCATTATGTTGAGAACTGGAGGAGAAAGGGAGAGCTAGGACAGGAGCCAAATGTATGTAGAGGGAGGAGAGAGGGGGGATCTAAGGGGAGCATGATAATGTAAAAACCTTGCATTTCAGATTCTAACAGTTATCAACCCTGTCTTAACACAACTAACACAATAAAATGTAAAACACAACAATGTTTAGAAAACCTGTAAAGCAAAGATCAGTAAATTAGAGTAATACTGGAAAGGATACTGTCCCAAAGTACACATTGTTTGGGAACAAAGTGTTCATCAGATGTTGACGTCCAAAGGTGAGGATTTAAGCAAGAATGATGAGCCAAGCTTAAAAGAGATCCCCACATAGGGGAGCAGACAAGGCACCCAAGGGTACATCTGATGTATAATCAGCCAAAGTTTCAGGCCTATGCAAGAGCCAGACAAAATTCATTCCTCAGGAACACGTCTGCACATTGTCCAGAGGATACGGCTCTTAGACTGTAATATAATAGTGGACCGTCCGTGGGATCAGCATATGGGTTATCTAGTAGAGTAGCAAGCATCCAAAGGCCTGAGTATTGATCTTCATCTTCTCTCCTTAGAGGGCTCTTCCTGAGCAATCATAATTAGTGATCTGAATCTGTGTGGTCGTCAACATGGGGTCGCTGTGAGGTGGGGTTATCTTCTAATGACAGGCTTGAGTAGAAAGTTTGAGTGTCTGAACCAGGCTTGTAGATGGCGGTTTTATTTTGATGGGTAGCAATCAGTGACACTGGGAATCCCCACCTATATTGAACCTTGTGCAATCTCAGTTTCGCTGTGATATGACTTAGATCTCTTCTTTTTTGCAGCGTGGTCGGTGACAGGTCGGAAAAGATCTGTAGGTCTTCGCCTGCATGCCGTACTGGGTGTAGTGACCGGGCACATTTGAGTATTTCTTCTTTGTCCTTGAAGCTGAGGAGGCGCACAATTATGTCTCTGGGGGGAGCCTTTGGAGGAGGTTTAGCTCTAAGAGCTCTGTGTGCTCTTTCTAGTGCAATGTCTGGGGAGGACGGTGTGCCTTTCAAAGTTCGGAACAGGCTCTGAAGGTAACCCTCAATTGCCGGTGGGTGGATTGTTTCCGAGACCCCTCTGATACGTAGGTTGTTCCTACGACCCCGGTTGTCAAGGTCTTCCAGCTTATCAGAGAGTTGTTGTATGACTTCTGACTGATCTTGCAATTCTACAGCCATTTTCTGGATGGAGGAGGTATTAGAGGTCTGTGTTGTTTCAACCTGCGAAACTCTATTGTCAAGGGAGCTAATGTCCTTTCTAAGGTCATTGAAGAGGTCGCGCATTTCTTGAACTGCGTTCTTGATATCTTCCTTTGAGGACAGGAGTTGCAGGTCCTCTTTAGTGATTAGTTGTTGTTGTTGGGCTTCAATTCGCCGCTGTTGTTGTGGTAATGTTTGTGATTGACCTTCCATGATGACAGATGTAAGGGGGCTTGGGCACTCTGCTGGTTTTAAGTATTTATTGAGTGTGCTTGTGCTTGTTTGTTTTTCTGCTTTGCTCTGCCTTTTGCAAGGCATCACTTATCCACTCCCTCAGGAAGACCTCAGTGCAGTAGACCAGGGTGATTTTGCAGATCTGACAGGTTCTTAATTATTTTTTAATAATTAACTTTCCCCTTATTTTTATTTTATTTATTACTTTATATTTTTATTTGATTTTTGTTTATTATTTTTTTTTTTTACTGCTGTGTTTGTAGGGACTTTCTTGTGCTGAAGCAAAGAGCCTGCTATTCAATACTGAGTGTGAAAAATGTCAGGGAGCTTCTGTCATTATGCTCAGTTAACTCTTTAACTCTGACGTGGGTCTTTGGATGTGACTGTAGAATTTTATGTTGCAGTCTAATGAACCTTGTGTGCTGCTCCTAATATACACTGCTGTTCTATCTCATAAGAGAAAAATGGTGGACATAAGGCAGGCTATTAAGTATTAGAGAGGAAGCAGTCCCTGATTTGAGTGCCTGACTTTTGCAACAATTGGGGTAATTAGAAACTACACGGGGCCCAAGTTGTTTGAATGACTTTTGAGGAAGTGGTTCTGAACGGCGTGTCAGCTATTATTAATTTGCCCCAGGTGTTTTGAGTATAAATGCAAGTGATCGCTATGCAGAAGGCAAGGACCCGGCTGATCTCTATTCAGCAGCGTGTGTGCAGCATGATGGCGCCACGGGCCTGATGTGTCTTACTAAGGCTCAGACGTGCGCGCGTGTATGAGGGCACTTTCCCGACCGGACTTACCAGTCTCCCTTGCCGGAATGAGAGCGGCAGATAGCAGGCGGCCCCACAGCAAGAAATCAGGTGAGGGATAGGTCTTTAAAGTCGGTACTAGCGGTGGGTCCCGCCGGCGGCCATTTACTTCCCCTTGTCCTCCGCTCCGCTTCTTTCTGGGCAGCTCTCCCGAAAACCACCTATTTAGAACATACAATCGATTGTGTGATCGCCCTAAGAGAACACCATACTTCCCAGGCAAGTTTTTTTTTTAAATTGGGGATATTATGCCATAGTTTATTGTCCTTTTAGTCTAAGGGTTTTAGGAGCTCACTTAATGTGCCGCCATTCGCCTGCGTGGCCAGACTCCGCCCCGGTGTTAGGCTTTTTTTAAGGGTTTTTTGGGTGGGTTTTTATTTTAGATTAGGGTTTGGGCTTGTAAAAGAGCTAAATGCCCTTTTAATTGCAATGCCCATCCAAATGCCCTTTTCAGGGCAATGGGTATCTTAGGTTTTTTTTAGTGCTAGCTTTTTTATTTTGGGGGGTTGGTTGAGTGGTGGGTTTTACTGTTGGGGGTCTTTGTATTTTTTTTTTTACAGGTAAAAGAGCTGATATCTTTGGGGCAATGCCCCACAAAGGCCCTTTTAAGGACTATTGGTAGTTTATTGTAGGCTAGGGTTTTTTTTTCTTTTCAGTGGGCTTTTTTATTTTGATAGGGCTATTAGATTAGGTGTAATTCTTTTTTATTTTGGATATTTCGTTTGTTTTTTTTCGTAATTTAGTCTTTTTTATTTTTTGTTATTTTAGAGTAGTGTTAGGATTTTGTTAATGTGTAATTTAGTTTCTTTAATTGGTAGTTAGTTTAATTTTAGTTTAATAGTTATATTAAATTCATTGTTAGTTTAAAGTTAGTTTTTTTAATTTGACAGGTAAGTTTTAATTTAATTTAAGTTAGGGAAATTGTAATTTTAATCTAAAATTAGGGGGGCATTAGGTTTAGGGGTTACTAGTTTAATTTAGTTTATTGCGATATGGGGGGCTTTCAGCTTAGGGGTTAATAGTTTATCTTAGTATATTTCATTGTGGGAGGCTTGCGGTTTAGGGGTTAATAGGTTTATTATAGTGGCGGCGGTGTAGGGCTTAGTAACTTTAGTATAGTGGTGCGATGTGGGCGGGGCGGCAGATTAAGGGTTAATAATATTTAAATAGTGTTTGCGATGCGGGGGGGGCGGTGGTTTAGGGGTTAAAAAGTTTAATATAGTAGTGACGATGTCAGGGAACGGCGGAAAAGGGGTTAATAAAAAAAATTGTAGCAGCAATGTCCGGAGCGGCAGATTAGGGGTTAATAAATTTAATATAGTAATTGTGATGCGGGAGGGCCTCGGTTTAGGGGTTAATAGGTAGTTTATGGGTGTTTAGTGTACTTTGTTAGCAGTTTAGTTATGAGTTTTATGTTACAGATTTGTAGTGTAAAACTCATAACTACTGCTTTTAGATGGCGTTACGGATCTTGTTATTTTAGGCTGTAACACAGGTTTTTTAGCCAGAACGCAAAGCTCGTAATACCAGCGCTATGGGAATCCCATGAAAAATCATCAGTTTTATGAGTGCAGTACTGATGTTGCGTTACAGGCTAAAAGACTTACGGTACAGCTATACTGACAAGACTCAGAGGGGGGTAGTTATCAACGTGTCTACTTTTCCTGCCTTCGCCGGCCCAATACGCCTGCCTAAGCTCGCCTCACATCGCCGCCGCGGACCTGCAAAAATTCACCTAAGTTATCAAAAAAGCTGTCAAAAAGCCGCACACCAAGTACGGGGCCATGAGCAGCGGACTGTGAGAGTTATCACTCATCCGATCTCGCTGTTCTTCGGCTTTTTTACAGCTTTCTTGCTAGCCTGTCACTAAGCACCCACACTAACTACACTGTTCTACCCCCTATACCAGCACCCCCGGAGCCTCCCGCAACTAAATAAAGTTACTAACCCCTAAACTGCCACTCTTAGACCCTGCCGCAACTCTTATAAATGTATTAACCCCTAAACCGCCGATCCTAGACCCCGCCGCAACTCTTATAAATGTATTAACCCCTAAACCGCCGCTCCCTGACTCCGCCGCAACCTATATTACATTTATTAACCCCTATCCTGCCCCCCCTACACCGTCGCCACTTATAATACATTTATTAACCCCTATCCTGCCCCCCACTACACCGCCCCCACTGTAATAAAAATATTAACCCCTAAACCTAAGTCTAACACTAACCCTAACACCCCCTAACTTAAATATTAATTAAATAAATCTAAATAATATTTCTATTATGAACTAAATTAATCCTATTTAAAACTAAATACTTACCTTTAAAATAAACCCTAATATAGCTACAATATAAATAATAATTATATTGTAGCTATGTTAGGATTTATTTTTATTTTACAGGCATCTTTCAATTTATTTTAACTAGGTACAATAGCTATTAAATAGTTATTAACTATTTAATAGCTACCTAGTTAAAATAAAGAGACATTTACCTGTAAAATAAAAACTAACCTAAATTACAATTACACCTAACACTACACTATACTTAAATAAATTATTCCTATTTAAAACTAAATACTTACCTGTAAAATAAACCCTAAGATAGCTACAATGTAATTAATAATTACATTGTAGCTATCTTAGGATTTATATTTATTTTACAGGTAACTTTGTATTTATTTTAGCTAGTTAGAATAGTTATTAAATAGTTATTAACTATTTAATAACTACCTAGCTAAAAGAAATACAAAATTACCTGTAAAATAAATCCTAACCTAAGTTACAATTAAACCTAAAACTACACTATCATTAAATTAATTAAATAAATTAACTACAAATAACTACAATTAAATACAATTACATAAACTAACTAAAGTACAAAAAATAAAAAAAGCTAAGTTACAAAAAATAAAAAAATAAGTTACAAACATTTTAAAAATATTACAACAATTTTAAGCTACTTACACCTAATCTAAGCCCCCTAATAAAATAACAAACCCCCCCAAAATAAAAAAAATGGCCTACCCTATTCTAAATTAAAAAAAGTTCAAAGCTCTTTTACCTTACCAGCCCTTAAAAGGGCCTTTTGTGGGGCATGCCCCAAAGAATTAAGCTCTTTTGCCTGTAAAAGAAAAATACAACCCCCCCCCCAACATTAAAACCCACCACCCACATACCCCTGATCTAACCCAAACCCCCCTTAAAATAACCTAACACTAATCCCCTGAAGATCATCCTACCTTGAGTCGTCTTCACTCAGCCGAGCAGCGATGGAACTGAAGAGGAGATCCGGAGCAGCAGAAGTTATCCTCCAAGGGGCGCTGAAGAAATCTTCCATCCAATGAAGTGATCCTTTAGTCGGCACTGAAGAAGTCTTCCATCTGGGCGATGTCATCTTCCAAGAGGCCCTGAAGAAGTCTTCTATCCGGGCGATGTCATCTTCCAAGCGGGGTCTTCAATCTTCAATCTTCATCCCGCCGACGCGGAACATCCTTCTTTACTGACGGACTACCGACGAATGAAGGCTCCTTTAAGGGACGTCATCCAAGATGGCGTCCCTTCAATTCCGATTGGCTGATAGGATTCTATCAGCCAATCGGAATTAAGGTAGGAAAAATCTGATTGGCTGATTGAATCAGCCAATCAGATTCAAGTTCAATCCGATTGGCTGATCCAATCAGCCAATCAGATTGAGCTTGCATTCTATTGGCTGTTCCGATTGGGATATCTGGCAGCAGCGAACTTGTACTTTCGCTATGGTCAGACTCCCATTGATTCCTATGGGATCCGCCGCCTCCAGGGTGGCGGTTTGAAAACCAGGTACGCTGGGCCGGAAAAGTGCAGAGCGTACCTTCTAGTTTTTTGATAACTAGCAAAAGTAGTCAGATTGTGCCACACTTGTGTGCGGAACATCTGGAGTGACGTAAGAATCGATCTGTGTCGGACTGAGTCCGGCGGATCGAAGTTTACGTCACAAAATTCTACTTTTGCCGGTCTCTAGCCTTTGATAACTAAGGCGAATCAGCCTCGCCACAAATATGCTGCGGAATTCCAGCGTATTTGAGGTTGACGGCTTGATAACTAGGCCCCATAATGGCTGCGTTAGGGAAAATGATGCGTTATGGGCCACAAAGCTGCTATTTGACTCATAACGCTCAACTCACAATCTAGCTGTATGTTTATCACGATAGTATCAGTAACGCTATAGTTTAAGAGAAATAATAAGTTTACAGCCATTAAAATGTGGCGGGGGGTCTGGCCAGAATGTTTATTGTTTAAAAAGATAGATAATCCCTTTATTATCCATTCCTCAGTTTTGCATAACCAACACTGTTATATTAATATACTTTTTAGCTCTGTCATTGCCTTGTATCTAAGCCTCTGCAGACTGCCCCTTTATTGCAGTTCTTTGACAGACTTGCATTTTAGCCAATCAGTGCCCTCTCATAAGTATCTCCACAGGCGTGAGCACGTTATCTATATGGCACACATGAACTAGCGCTGTCTAGCTGTGAAAATCTGTGAAATGCATTCAGATAAGAGGCGGCCTTTAAGGGTTTAGAAATTAGCTTGTGAGCCTATCTAGATTTAGCTTTCAACTAAGAATACCAAAAGAACAAGGCAAATTTGATGATAAAGTGAATTTGAAAGATGTTTAAAAATACATACTCTATCTGAATCATGAAAGTTTAATTTTGACTAGACTGCTCCTTTAAATTGTACTGGTCTTACGTTACTCCTGAGTGTTCTATTGTCTTAGGTGGTATATAGCTTAATATATAGAAAAAATGAAACCATAGTATAAATTACTAAGTAGACCTCTCAGTGTATATTGTGTTATCCTCTAGGGTAGCTGCAGAAGTTGCCCCAGAGCTGGTTGCCCTAAAATGGGTCATTATGCTGATCAGTACCGAGGAGTGACAGCTTCTAGCCAAGTGTTTTATTTAAACACACCATGAGCTAATGCTTCCTGACAAATGGTAATTAATTAAATGTATACATTTTGTAGCAACATCTGATACATTTGATTTACATTTTCAACCGTTTTTTTTTTCCTTCTTTCCAGGCAAAGACAACTACGTCCAAATTGCATAATGTAAAAGCTGAGAGAAAACTGTTCATCATAAAAACAAATAAAATACATCTATTTGGTGCACTAATAAAGATTCATATGCATTCATAGCTGTGTCTAATGTATATAATTATGTTAAATTTATGTTATAATTTTGATTTGATTTTTTTTTTTTGGGGAGGGGTTGTTTTGTTTTATTAATGTTTTGTATTTCAAAGATAAAAAGATGAAAGAGAAAATTAGGAAAAAGTATTGAACCCATCCTCACACATACATTCAACCTCTCCCTTAAAGGGACATGAAACCCACATTTTTTTCTTTCATGATTTAGAAAGAGAATGCAATTTTAAATAATTTTATAATTTTCTAATTTACTTCTATTATCTAATTTGTTTTATTATCTTGATATTCTTTGCTGAAAAGCATATCTAGATATGCTCAGTAGCTGCTGATTGGTTGCTGCACATAGAAGCCTCATGTGATTGGCTCACCCATGCACATTGCTTTTTCTTCAAATAAGGATATCTAAAAAAGGAAGCAAAATAAATAATAGAAGTAAATTGTAATGTTGTTTAAATTTGTATGTTCTATCTGAATCATGAAAGAAATATTTTGGGTTTAGTGGCCCTTTAACCCCTTAATGACCACAGCACTTTTCCATTTTCTGTCCGTTTGGGACCAAGGCTATTTTTACATTTCTGCAGTGTTTGTGTTTAGCTGTAATTTTCCCCTTACTCATTTAATGTACTCACACATATTATATACCGTTTTTCTCGCCATTAAATGGACTTTCAAAATATACCATTATTTTCATCATATCTTATAATTTACTATAAAAAAATTATAAAATATGAGGAAAAAATGGAAAAAACACACTTTTTCTAACTTTGACCCCCAAAATCTGTTACACATCTACAACCACCAAAAAACACCCATGCTAAATAGTTTCTAAATTTTGTCCTGAGTTTAGAAATACCCAATGTTAACATGTTCTTTGTTTTTTTTGCAAGTTATAGGGCCATAAATACAAGTAGCACTTTGCTATTTCCAAACCACTTTTTTTCAAAATTAGCGATAGTTACATTGGGACACTAATATCTTTCAGGAATCCCTGAATATCCATTGACATGTATATATTTTTTTTTAGAAGACATCCCAAAGTATTGATCTAGGCCCATTTTGGTATATTTCATGCCACCATTTCACCGCCAAATGCGATCAAATAAAAAAAATTGTTCACTTTTTCACAATTTTTTTTCACAAACTTTAGGTTTCTCACTGAAATTATTTACAAAAAACTTATGCAATTATAGCATACATGGTTGTAAATGCTTCTCCGGGATCCCCTTTGTTCATAAATAGCAGACATATATGGCTTTGGCATTGCTTTTTGGTAATTAGAAGGCTGCTAAATGTGACTGCGCACCACACGTGTATTATGCCCAGCAGTGAAGGGGTTAATTAGGGAGCATGTAGGGAGCTTCTAGGGTTAATTTTAGCTTCAGTGTAGTGTAGTAGACAACCCCAAGTATTGATCTAGGCCCATTTTGGTATATTTTCATGCCACCATTTCACCGCCAAATGCAATCAAATTAAAAAAAACGCAAAATTTTTCACAATTTTAGGTTTCTCACTGAAATTATTTACAAACAGCATGTGCAATTATGGCACGAATGGTTGTAAATGCTTTTCTGGGATCCCCTTTGTTCAGAAATAGCAGACATATATGACTTTGGCGTTGCTTTTTGGTAATTAAAAGGCCGCTAAGTGCTGCTGCACATCACACGTGTATTATGGCTAGCAGTGAAGGGGTTAATTAGGTAGTTTGTAGGGAGCTTGCAGAGTTAATTTTAGCTTTAGTGTAGAGATCAGCCTCCCACCTGACACATCAGACCCCCTGATCCCTCCCAAACAGCTCCCTTCCCTCCCCCACCCCACAACTGTCCCCCCCATCTTAAGTACTGGTAGAAAGTCTGCCAGTACTAAAATAAAAGTTTTTTTTAAAAAAATAAAATACATCTTTAGCATATTTACATATGCCACTTTGTAGGATCCCCCCTTAGCCCCGAACCTCCCTGAAGCCCCCAAAACAGCTCTCTAACCTCCCCCTCTGCCTTATTGGGGGCCATCTTGGGTACTGGCAGCTGTCTGCCAGTACCCAGTTTGCAAAAAAAATGTTTTTTTTTTATTTTTTTGCCTGTTTTTCTGTAGTGTAGCTTCCCCCCCCCCCCACAGACCAATTCCCCACCCCCTGACTAATGTATTTTTACATAAATCAAACTATTTTTTTACAATTTTTCATACATCATTTTTCTGTAGTGTAGCGGTTCCCACCCGCTCCCTCCCCGTGCACGCGCCCGCCCCCGCCCTCCCGTGCACGTGCGCTCGCCCGTGCGCGCCTCTGATCACCCCGCCCACAATCCCGCCCCCTACAGATCATCAGGGCCATTGATGGCTGCCACCAGCCTCCCGAACCGGCTCCCACCCACCAACGGATTTAGCCGGTGATGTCCGGTGCAGAGAGGGCCACAGAGTGGCTCTCTCTGCACCGGATTGCTAAAAAAGGTTATTGCAGGATGCCTCAATATCGAGGCATCACTGAAATAACCGGAAAGCAACTGGAAGCGAGCAGGATCGCTTCCAGCTGCATTCCAGACCAAGGACGTACGCCACACGTCCTCGGTCATTAAGTGTATTTTTTTTTTAGGACGTGTGGCGTACGTCCTTGGTCGTTAAGGGGTTAAATCTGGCGCATTTCCATCATCCCTCAAACATTCTCTAATTGCAACTAATCTTATAAACCTTCACTCAATCCAGAATTCCCTTGCAACTGTCGCCAAATCACTTTTCTTTGCCTCACCCTCTAAATTTCTTGAGCGAATGTTTTATAAACACTTATCAAACTTTTGCTCATTTAACCATCTTCTGGACCCTTTGCATCCTGGCTTTCGTCCCAACACGCTACAGAAACTGCCATCACCAAGGTGACAAATAACCTGGTTACTGACAAGTCTAAAGACCATTACTCTATGCTTATACTTTTAGACCTCTCTGCAGACTTTGACACTGTTGACCATTCATTGCTGCTCCAGACCCTTCAATCCTTCGGTATTTGTGACACAGCTCTATTGTGGCCCTCTTCCTGCTTTTCTAACCGTACCTTCAGTGTATCCTCCTCTGACTACTTCCACTCCCCTCTACCACTCTCTGTTGGGGTACTTCAAGGCTCTAGGACCCCTTCTTTTTTCAGTCTACAGATCATCTCTAGGCTCATTAATCAAGTCCTGTGGGTAATAGTATCATCTTTATGCTGATGACACCCAAATCTATCTTTCTGCCCCAGACATTTCCTCCTCCCCGCTGACTCGTGTCACCAGCTGCCTAACCAATATCTCATCCTGGATGGCTTCTCACTACTTAAAGCTGAACTTCTATTTCCTCCCTCTACCAATCTCCCTATTCCCCAAATCTCAATTAGGCACCAATTAAAAAAAGAATATTAGTTTACACGTGGTTTTCTGCACTGATACTCGCAGGTGCAGCCCTAATGGAATTCTTGAAAAAAGGGTCTGTCCCTGCGAGTGGCGAGATGTCTCCGATGGAAGTAATGAGAGCTCTCTGTTAGGTAAAAGTTGACAATTGAGGACAAAGTACAGAGGGAGATCCTGGTGTATGTTAAACTTTAATATTACACCTAATATAAATCAAATTACGCTGTTTTCAGTGCAATGTACCTTAAATTTCCTACTATTTTTGGATGCAGAGGTTTTCCTTAAAATGAATTAGTGTTTTAAGAATTTTGATAAAAGTTTGCCACCTTTTAATTTTGCGAGAAAAAAACAAACTGTGAATGAGAGGCAATTTCATATACTCCCAAGAAACGCCCATGTTCAACCTTTGTTTATTGTTCTTTTAAGAACGAATTTCTTGCTTATTTGCACATCCGGTGTACTTAAATTATGATTTATGCTGCGCATATTTTAATATGATTTATTCCTGTGTGATTTACATACAAATGTTTACGTTTTTAGAAAATACGATGTTAGTGAACAATTTTGTTAAGATTTTTGATGAACCTTAACAATACATTTTTTTCATGAGGCTTTATGTGTGAATGGTTCAATTACTCCTTTTGTATGATTTTTAAATTACAAATTTAATTGTGCAGTTTTTAAATTTATGCATCTTCTTCCCATATGAAAATGCAGTATATGCATTTATATATAATTCCACCAGGAAAATAGTAAGGACAGATGAACATTCTTATAGAATCTCACCAACCCAGAGACCTTTTTAGAATCGGGTCATTCATTTGGATAACATTGTTATCACTTCTACCACTCAAGCCCATTAAAGGGACAGTCAACACAAAAATTGTTATTGTTTAAAAAGATAGATAATGCCTTTACTAACTATTCCCCAACTTTTTACAGAAAATATGTTTATATTAACACCTTATAACCTTTAAACATCTTCTTTGTCTGTTTCTATGTCCCTAAAGACAGTCTCATGATCGCATGCTTTTGTCAATGCTTTTCACATCATGGGAAGCTAGTTCATGTGAGCAATATAGATAACATTGTGCTGACACCCGTGGATTCTAACAAAACAGCACTAATTGGTTTAAATGCAAGTCAATAGATAAAGTTATGTGATCAGGGGGCTGTCTGAAGATGCTTACAAACAAGGTGATCACAGAGGTCAAAAGTGTATTAATATAATCATGTTTTCTGTGCAAAACTGGGGAATGGGTAATAAAGGCGCTATCTATCTTTTAAAACAATAAAAAATGTTGTTAACTGTCTCTTTAAGTCCTTAGCTAACTCCTGTCGCACTTGACTGAGAACTTTCTTTTGCTCCCCACCTTAAGTCCTTAGCTAACTTCTGCTGATTCCACCTTAAAAATATCTCTAAAATGTGGAGCCTGGGTGGAGTCTGGCCACGCTGGGACATGGCCGCTCAGTGAGGTTGCTCTGTGGGGCTGGAGCCTACTCTTCAAATTTGTAGCTAGCCGGGGACAAGATACAGACACTCAGTGGTGTCGGAACACTTGAGGAGCTGATCTGCCGCATTGGGGATAACAAACATGCCCTAATTAGCCTGCAAACACCCGGAGTGAGCCGCAGTGCTCAGGAGATAGCGGACGCCATCTTGGATTTCTCCCCACGAGGCTCAGACAGTAAACGGCTGCAACAGGTCCAGGTACAGTCAAAGTGGGTAACTACAGTGTTTCAACTCTTCAGGCACAGTGTTTAGCACAAATATAAGAGACTTTAACCATAATGTACGTTGGCATAAATAACAATCTAAATGGCATATAACTGCTCATATATATAGGATAACAGAGCTTATATATTCTCTCCCTTGTGGACACAATTTATCTATCAAACATCCTGCAAAGTATATGGGACATTTTGCTAATCAGAGGATCTGATGTTACATATACAGGGAAATCCTGGATACTGCTCTTTTTCTTTTTTAAAAATAAAGCTGTTCTCTTCTGAGGAAAAAAAGGAAATGAAAATACACAATAAACAGCATGACATGCATATATGCCTATAACTCACATATACTGAATGCTTGTCAAGAAGATACACTGGGAATGGCTTGTTGTGTTTTATAGACATGCTCATAATTTTAGAAGGGAGTGCTTCACTATATTTTAGCAAGTTAATCAATAAATAGTTGGCGCTGCTTTAATCCCTGTGTAGTATAAATGTATCTGGAACTTTCCCTTCTTTTTTTTTGCAATCTCAGTGCGGGGGCTCCACCTGGTGTCTCTAAACAGATATTACAGTGAAGTTATATACTTTATATTTGAAATCTTAATAATGTCTTCCAGAAGGCAAACAAAGCCAGATAAACCTGCAAAATCACAAATTCCACACCTAAGTCAGTCTCAGACTTTTTTCAATCTCAAGATAGAGAAAGCACAAGCCAAGAACCAACACGCTTGAAACACACTGACAAACCGCGCTATCAGGAGACACCATGGCGGACCAGCAGCAAGATCAATTATCACAAATTCTATCCAGGATGAATGATTTACCCTCTAAAAATGATATAGACTCTCTAAAGGATCTGATTAAGACAGAGATTTCCGATCTTAAGAAAGACATCACTGATATCGGCAATAGAGTGGATAACTTGGAGACATCACAGGACATGACGACACAAGAGATGAAAGATATTACAGAATCTCAAGAGCAGCAATCTCTTTAAATTCAGGATTTGAATGTTAAACTAGAAGATCTGGACAACAGAGGTCGAAGAAATAATTTGAGATTTAGAGGGATACCTGAGTCTATTGGACCCACCGACCTGGAAGATTATCTACAATCACTCTTTCACCATCTTTCAGACACCTCGGATACCACACCCTCTATACCATTAGAGAGAGCTCATAGAGCTTTGAGAGCAAAACCTTCAAGTCAAGCACCACCACAAGACGTTATTATTAAATTCCTTAGTTTTAAGGATAAGGACAATATATGGAAACACTTTAGAGATAACCCTAATCTTAAATATCAGGATCATGAGATTCAGGCATACCTGGACCTAAGTCCTATCACTCTTCAAAAAATAAAAGACGCTAAATTTATTACATCTATTCTACAAAAACACAACATAAAATACTGTTGGGGATACCCTTTCGCTCTCATCGTATCACTTGAGGGCAAAACTTGGATCTACAGAACTTTGAATGACCTGGGCTCTTTTTCCAAAGGTATTAACCTTGAAATTCCTACCCCTTAAACACAGAATAATACACCTGCTACAAGTGGGATGACATCTCGCCCGAAAAAAAGGAGACGAGAATGGAACATTATTCAACACAGGAAAAGACCTCCCAGACAGATGAACTCTGACTCAGCTCCTAATTCTGATTTCATCACATGATTTCTCGGAAGACTTAAAGCTGACTCTCACAAAGACTACCTGCTCATAGCTGGGCAGTCTATATCCTTTACGTAATTCTCTGATGAGAAAAAAGAAAGAAAATGTTTTTGCTTGCTGTTTTTGTGTTCTTTGTGTTCTTTGGTTGTTGTCCCCTTTTTGTTGTTGTTTTTTTTTTTTTTTTTTTTTCTATTTATTATGTTTTTCTCCTCTAGATACACGTTGCATATTCTATGGACAACAGTTAGCAGAAATGTCTCCAGGTTTTGACACTATATCTAGTGCCTATTAACTGAGACAAAATAGTAGTGTAATCAAGGTAGAAAATGACTTTGCCTTGAATATTTGAGAGTTGTGATAGAGTATTTTATGCATGAAATGTCCATGTATCTACAGATAGATATCTAAATATCAAAGTTTAGTTAATATTGTGTGATTTTTCCGTTACTGTATTTGACTAATTTAAGTTAGACTAACTTAGTAATAACCTATGTTTAATGAAGATTTTTTTTGGAGCATTATCTCTTTGCTCCCCTCATCGATAGTAGAATCTCTGGTACCCAACCCCTGTTTCTACAATCTGTTTATGTATCTCTTTTTTTTGCTTTGTCGAATTCTTTCTATCTTTCACTCTTTTTTCACCCTCTGATTGTCATTCTATGATAACGTATAGTACCCGGATCAATACTTCATATAATAATATTACACTTTGTAAAATAAGAACCTTATACCCACCCATCTTTTTCTATGACAGATAAACAATTTAACCAACTCCGGATAATTTCCATTAATGCCAAAGGTCTAAATTCTCCCTTCAAAAGAAATTCAACCCTCTCTGATTTTAAACAACATAAAGGTGACATAGTTATGCTTCAAGAGACGCATTTCAAAAGAGGTAGGGAACCACAAACATAAATTTAAATTTGGCCAATGCTTTTACTCTTCCAATACAACAAAGACAAATTGGGTGGGGATTCTGATTAAAAACAATATTCCTTTTCAGGTGATATTCTACCCACAAAGATAAGGAGGGAATATTTATAGCTGTTACGGGTAAATTGTATGGTAAGATTGTAACCTTAGTTTGTATATATGCACCAAACACTCAACAACACCTCTTCTTTAAGATAATAACAAATAGATTGCTTGACAATGCAAAGGGAGCTTTGATTATTGGAGGTGACCTCAATGTCCCACTTGAACCACATATTGATTGCTCTACTCACTCTTCGTCTATCCCATCCAAACGAATCACAGCAATAAAACAGAACATGAGGGACTTAGCAGTACATGACGTGTGGAGAACTCTTAACCCACAAACAAAAGACTATACATTTTATTCTGCTCCGCACAAGTTATATTCTAGGATTGACTATTTGTTTATGGATGTTACTAGTTTCTCATATATAATATAAAGCAAGATCCTAACATGCACATGGTCAGATCATTCCTTTATGAGTTGCAGTCTAAATTGGCCCAACATTTCCAAAAAAACATTTAACTGGAAATTTGACTCCTCCCTATTAGAAGACTCATTAATAAATGAAAAACTGGGGAAATCTTTAGCTGAATATTTTGAACTAAACTCATCTCCACAAATGGACGAAAGAGTTGTGTGGGAGGCTCATAAAAGTGTCATTAGGGGTGAATGTATTAGTCATAAAAGCTTTCACGTCAAGCAACAAAGAGCTAGACTAGAAACAACACTACAGCAAATTACTGCTTTGGAGTCCCAGCACAAACAGAACCCAGTTGATGAACCTGTGTATATTGAACTCTGTAATAAAAGACAAGAAATGAACTCCCAACTTCTACATAGATACAAGCAACAGGCCCTTCGTCTTAAACAACTTTACTTTGACAGCGACAATAAGAGTGGGAGATTCTTAGCTAGGAAACTACGTAGACAAACAAATAGATCCTTTATCATGTCAATTAAAAATGAAAAAGGTACCACATGTTCCAACATCACTTCTATAGCTAACGCATTTAGGGAATACTTTGAAGGTCTGTATAATTTGAAAGATTCTGATCCCATAGCCACTATGCACGACGACTCCTTTAGCTCTCATATCAAGAGATATTTAGATAACTTACAGATCCCCACCTTATCAAAAGAACAGCAAGAACAATTAGATAGACCAATTCAAGTTGAGGAAGTTATTAATGTCATCAAACATTTACCTAATAGTAAAGCGCCAGGTCCAGATGGCTTCACCAATTTATATTATAAAAGCTTTCAACCCATAATTGCCCCCCAGTTAAGTAGACTGTATAATGTTATAAATGAAGCCACCCCCTTCTTGCAACAATCACTGGAGGCCACAATAATACTACTACCCAAAACTGGGAAACCTACAGATATGGTAACGAATTATAGACCGATCTCATTGCTGAATAATGACTCAAAGATATACTGGCGAATAGAATAGGCCCTATTATGCCCCACTTGGGGACCAAGTTGGTTTTGACTTATAAATAGGGAGGCAAAAGATAACACAATCCGTTCCCTTCATTTAATCCAGCATGCACTTTCTTCTGATTCACAAATAGTACTTGTATCCACAGACGCCGAGAAAGCATTTGATCGGGTAGATTGGACATTTCTGCACCACATTTTGGAGAGATTTGGATTTGGCAAGGGTATTTTAGGGAAAATCTTTGCATAATATAACGACCATAGCGCGCATATTTTGGTAAATGGAGATCTCTCTGCCCCCTTCTATATTAAAAATGGCACCAGACAGGGATGCCCCTTATCCCCCCTACTGTTTACATGCGCTATAGAAATATTGGCAATACAAATCAGGGAAAATAAAAACATCGGCGGGCTGACCCTTCAGAACCATACCTATAAACTTTCGCTATTCGCGGATGACATCTTGTTTACATTGTCATCACCTTGCCAGTCAATCCCTGAACTAATGAAAGAACTTCATGATTTCAGAAGTATATCTAACTTTCTAATTAATCAGACAAAATCTGAAATCATGAACATTAACTTGTCTAAGGAAGAACTTAATTTTACAAAACAAATCTGCCCATTCAGTTGGCAATCCTCTTCTATTAAATACCTAGGGATTTTCTTGTCCCATAATCAGACTGACTTATTAGCTCTTAATTATGAAACTCTTAAAAAGAACATTGTAGCAGACTTAAGATCTTGGAGATCTAAGCTTCTTAGTTGGCTAGGGAGAATGAACACAATTACTATGAACATACTGCCCAGACTTTTGTACGTTTTCCAGATGGTACCAATCCCCCTCCCACCATCCTATATTCCCTCATTACAGAGAATAATTAATGATTATATATGGGATAGGAAACATCCCAGAATTAATAGAAAGTTAATGACTCTCCCTAAAGAGTCGGGGGGACTGGATGTTCCAGATCTAGAGAAATATAGAAAGGCGACCTTCCTACAGCGGGTGGTAGATTGGAACACTAACTATCTTGACAAAATCTGGGTGAGGATTGAACACCAGATACATCAGTGTTCTCATTTGGGTTCTTTGTGCTGGCTAGATGGCTCAAGCCGCCTGAGAATGGTTGGTAATTCTGTTACTGAGGAGATATACAAAATGTGGAATAGGCTATTAGTAAAATATCCCATGTTATCTTCTATACCCTCCCCATTGACCCCCCTGCTTGGAAACTTAGAGTTCCCTCCAGGAATAGGACTTGCTAATTTAGACCCCCTGGACAGACGGAGCAATCTACCGTTTTTTGTTTTATCAGAGGGAGGCAAAATGCACACAAGGTTGAAACTCCTAGACAATGACTTACATTTATTTAATAATTGTTTTTTTTATCTGCAAGCACACTCTTTTCTTCAGAACCACAAAGGAAAAAATAATTTGTTAAGATCGCCTACCAATTTTGAGAAACTATGCATGTCTACACAACCAATTAGACACACTCTATCAATTATATACCACATGTTACAACAAATGCCATTAGGCCTAGAACACCACTATATTCAAAAATGGGAATCGGAATTGAATCTTAGTATCTCCCTAAAGGAGAAACATATGATATTTAAAAGAACAATGAAAGCTTCCACATCTGCTAGGATATTAGAAATTAATTTTAAAATACTACACCGTTGGTATTATACTCCTACACGTTTAAAAACCCTATACCCACAAAAATCGGATATATGCTGGCGTTGTTACAGAGGGAGAGGCAATATGGGACATATATGGGGGTTATGCCCAAACATTTCTCCCTCTTGGAGAGATGTTATAAGCCAAACGGAAAAGATGCTGGGAATCATTATCCCGCAGGACCCGTTAGTCTGGCTCCTAAATAAACCTCCCAGGCGGCTATTGGCAACACATTTGACCATACTTCAAATTGCTTCCAATAGCGCTAAGACCCTAATAGCTCAATTTTGGAAACAGTCCAAAATCCCAAACATTGCTCAGTGGACTGACACAATGCATAAGACTATTCAGTTAGAGGAATACCACTACATGAAATCATCACGCACAGATTTCTTTCAAGAGATTCTCTTTATTTGGGAAGATTATATACATAACAAATATGGTAACTAAACAGATATCAAAGTCTGATGGCTTGCTGTGAGGGCAGGGTGCACGGAAAAATTTGAAGTCTGAGTTCATTGAACTAAATGACAATTCTTCTCTTCTCTTCTTTCTTCTTTCTTTCTCTTCCTTCTTTTTCTTCCTTTATGTCTTTCTCCTGTAAAATTAAAAATTTGATGAGGTTCTGGTTTCAGTTAATGGTCAGGTTTCTATTCACCATGTTATGATGTAAATCTGCCCAATTGTGATATGATCTTGACCACGTATTATGATTAAGTGTATGATTTGTTATACCTCAATAAAAATATTAAAAAAATATATATATATATCTCTAAAATGTGTTACATCCTCACTCAAGACACAACAAAGATTCTTATCCAAACCCTTATCATATCCCACCTTGACTACTGCTATTCTGTCTTTTCTGGTCTCCCAAGCTACCGCCTATCTCTGCAGGCTCATTTTCCTTAAGCATTGCTCCACATCTGCTTCACCACTTTAGTAACACTAACACTTCCACTGGCTTCCCTTAGCCTCAATAATTAAATTTGAAATTTGACCCTAACATAAAAACCCTCACCAACACTGCACCCTCCTATATCTCTGCCCTTGTCTGCAAATAGTCCCCAACCAACCCCCTCAGCTCTGCCAATACCTACTTCTCTCCTCATGTCTCATTACTTCCTCACACTCTTGTCTGCAAGCATTT
This sequence comes from Bombina bombina, assembly GCF_027579735.1. NCBI lineage: Eukaryota > Metazoa > Chordata > Amphibia > Anura > Bombinatoridae > Bombina > Bombina bombina. The sequence goes on along the minus strand of NC_069507.1, from coordinate 228,995,425 downwards.
TCTAGAACTGCACCTAACATACAAAACCTGCATTTCCTCTAGTCTCAAAAACTTTGTGTTCCTAAAAAACATATCTTTTCAAGGACTCATACAGCTTACTTTACGATGTCTCTAATACTTATGTTTCCCTCTCCCTCAACTTTGCTATATATTTCTTTTAGATTGTTAGCTTGAGAGTCTCTCTAACTATAGCTCACTTTGTATAAAAGTGCATCTGCAACTGATTGTGCTCAAGGGCAGGGCGCTCCTCTCCTTTGGTTTATGCTCATCAACGTAAGTGCAGTATTGTACATTTTATAGTCTTACATAATTGTGTCATTGTAAGTTTTTCATTGTATTGTAACCTTATAATTGTAATGTACCTTTGTATATCACTGTGTAAAATGTTGGCACTTTATAAATAAATGATAATAATAATAATAATAATAATAATAATAATAATAATAATAATAATAATAATAATAAATTAAGGAGGGGAAATGACAAAGTCTTAACCACCAAAATTCCCTTCCAATAAGACTCCCAATACCGCTTGCAGGTAGCTGTCTCCTTCAGATATCCCAGACAACAGGCGCATCTCCAAAACGTCTATGAAACTTACAATCACAAGGAACGCTGTATAGCTCATCAAATGGCAAAATAATTTAAAGATAACAAGCCAAAATGGTACTCACATAGGGCCTGATGAACATAAATTCTCCTGCTTGGAGAAAAATTGTTGTAGATACTTCACAGGGGCTGAACTCACTGAATGATCAAAGAAAAATGGCAGAACTCTCCTGCACTGTGAGATCTCTCTTATTAGTGATGTCGCGAACATAAAAATTTGGGTTCGCGAACGGCGAACGTGAACTTCCACAAATGTTAGCGAACGGGCGAACCGCCATAGACTTCAATAGGCAGGCAAATTTTAAAACCCACAGGGACTCTTTCTGGCCACAATAGTGATGGAAAAGTTGTTTCAAGGGGACTAACACCTGGACTGTGGAATGCCGGAGGGGGATCCATGGCAAAACTCCCATGGAAAATTACATAGTTGATGCAGAGTCTGGTTTTAATCCATAAAGGGCATAAATCACCTAACATTCCTAAATTGTTTGGAATAACGTGCTTTAAAACATCAGGTATGATGTTGTATCGATCAGGTAGTGTAAGGGTTACGCCCGCTTCACAGTGCGCAGTGTAGGTGATATACCTGCCCTGTGACCATGCTTTGCAGACCAGGTATCAGTGGTCAGATGGACCCTTGCCCCAACACTGTGTGCCAGACATGCCATTATAGCAGACTTATATGGCTTTGGCGTTGCTTTTTGGTAATTAGAAGGCTGCTAAATGCCACTGCGCACCACACGTGTTTTATGCCCAGCAGTGAAGGGGTTAATTAGGGAGCATGTAGGGAGCTTAAGTGTAGTGTAGTAGACAACCCAAAGTATTGATGTAGGCCCATTTTGGTATATTTCATGCCACCATTTCACCGCCAAATGCGATCAAATAAATAAAAAAAAATTCACTTTTTCACAAACTTTAGGTTTCTCACAGGAATTATTTACAAACAACTTATGCAATTATGGCATAAATGGTTGTAAATGCTTCTCTGGGATCCCCTTTGTTCAGAAATAGCAGACTTATATGGCTTTGGCGTTGCTTTTTGGTAATTAGAAGGCTGCTAAATGCCACTGCGCACCACACGTGTTTTATGCCCAGCAGTGAAGGGGTTAATTAGGGAGCATGTAGGGAGCTTGTAGAGTTAATTTTAGCTTAAGTGTAGTGTAGTAGACAACCCAAAGTATTGATCTAGGCCCATTTTGGTATATTTCATGCCACCATTTCACCGCCAAATGCAATCAAATTTTAAAAAAACTTAAATTTTTTCGCAATTTTAGGTTTCTCACTGAAATTATTTACAAACAGCTTGTGCAATTTTGGCACAAATGGTTGTAAATGCTTCTCTGGGATCCCCTTTGTTCACAAATAGCAGACATATATGACTTTGGCGTTGCTTTCTGGTAATTAGAAGGCCGCTAAATGCTGCTGCGCATCACATGTGTATTATGGCTAGCAGGGAGGGGTTAATTAGGTAGTTTGTAGGGAGCTTGCAGGGTTAATTTTAGCTTTAGTGTAGAGATCAGCCTCCCACCTGACACATCAGACCCCCTGATCCCTCCCAAACAGCTCCCTTCCCTCCCCCAGCCCACAATTGTCCCCGCCATCTTAAGTACTGGCAGAAAGTCTGCCTGTACTAAAATAAAAGGTTTTTAATTTCTTTTTAATTTTTTTTAGCATATTTACATATGCTGTGGTGCAGCATCCCCCCTTAGCCCCCAACCTCCCTGATCCCCCCCAAAACAGCTCTCTAACCCTTCCCATCTGCCTTATTGGCGGCCATCTTGGGTACTGGCAGCTGTCTGCTATTATTTCACATTCAAAAAAGTGTTGTTTTTTTTAAATATACACTACTGTTACACCAGATATGAGTGGTGGCACTGGGCAAGTGGGCACAGTATACGCTGTGAGGCTGACACACACGCTGGCAGGCAGGCAACTGCAATTAGATTACACAGGAAAAAAAAAAAAAAAGCAGACTGATGTTCTAGCCCTAAAAAGGGCTTTTTGGGGTGCTGTCCTTACAGCAGAGATCAGATGAGTCCTTCAGGACTGTAGTGGACACTGAATACACTAGCCTAGCTATCGCTTTCCCTATTAAATCAGCATCAGCTACAATGTCCCTCCTCTCACTAAGAATGCAGCTTCCGAATGAATCTAAAATGGATGCTGTCCAGGAGGTGGGAGGGTCTGGGAGGGAGGGTCTGCTGCTGATTGGCTGGAATGTGTCTTCTGACTGTGAGGTACAGGGTCAAAGTTTACTCAATGATGACAAATAGGGGGTGGACCGAACATCGCATATGCTCGCCGTCCGCGGCGAACGCGAACATGCTACGTTCGCCGGGAACTATTCGCCGGCGAACTATTCGCGACATCACTATCTCTTATTTCTGTATGTGAAGGAGAAACAGGCCCAGTGCAAAATAGCACTGCATGATATGAGAGTTTTGTAACACACTTTGTGCTTTGTATTTTATATTACTTTACACTTCAGATTTGGTCCTTTAATTATTATTACAGGGCCCCAGAGGTGAAGCTAAAATCTAATGTGGGTGTGGGATTGGCAGGTGCTCCTCTTTCAAATGAAGGGTCACTTGCCCAGTTGGCTATCAGGCGTTTACTCCATGGTAACCACAAAAACTTTATGGAAGCATATGCTTAATAAATAAAACAATTGGAGGTGGAGTATCAGCTCTCTCACCCCCACATTACATAGAAAACTATTAGACCTTTATTTACATAAGGAAATCATTATTGTCTGTCCATCTAGATGGCAGAGCATTATAATAGACATGACAAAAAATGTTACAGCTTTGGTTGATCATTCCCTTCCCAATATAAATGTATCACCATATAAATATTCAAGAGCATCCTCCTTTGCACCACAAAGAGTACCATAATGCTTTGTTGGCCATCTACAGAACATAGGCTATTCATGGCATACAAAGGGGTCCATTTACCAAGCATTAATTTCTGCGTTGGAGGCCTGTCGTTTCTAGCTTGCCTGAAATGATAGTTAAGTAGTAGCAGTCTTAAGGCCGCTGCTCCTTAACCTGTCCACCACCTAAAAGGTGGCTTAATAAAATTATACCAACCCGATCTGATTGCGATGATTTACAGCCTCTGCAGTGACTGACTGGCCACCAGCGTGCATGAATTGCACAAGCATTGCTGGTACAATGCTTGTGCAATGTTAAATGCAGGCAAGTAGTGAATCATGTCTGCCAAAACTTTAATAAATGGAGCCCAAAGCCTTTTCTTCTGGCATGCGCCAGGCCCAGCACAAATATCCTTCTTTTCACTCTTTCTGCTAAAACACTATCGGCTAGATTTAGAGTTTTGTCGGTAACGACCCGCGTAGCTAACGCTGGCTTTTTTTTTGGCCGCACCTTTTAAATACCGCTGGTATTTAGAGTTCACAGAATGGCTGGGTTTTCAGTGCGTTAGGCTCCAAAAAAGGAGCGTAGAGCATAATTTACCGCCACTGCAACTCTAAATACCAGCGTTGCTTACGGACGCGGCGAGCTTCAAAAACGTGCTCGTGCACGATATCCCCATAAGAAACAATGGGGCAGTTTGAGCTGAAAAAAAACCTAATACCTGCAAAAAAAGCAGCTTTCAGCTCCTAACGCAGCCCCATTGTTTCCTATGGGGAAACACTTCCTATGTCTGCACCTAACACCCTAACATGTACCCCGAGTCTAAACACCCCTAACCTTACACTTATTAACCCCTAATCTGCCGCCCCCGCTATCGCTGACCCCTGCTTATTATTATTAACCCCTAATCTGCCGCTCCGTACACCGCCGCAACCTACATTATACCTATGTACCCCTAATCTGCTGCCCCTAACACCGCCGACCCTATATTATATTTATTAACCCCTAATCTGCTGCCCCCAACGTCGCCTCCACCTACCTACAATTATTAACCCCTAATCTGCCGACCGGACCACACTGCTACTATAATAAATGTATTAACCCCTAAAGCTAAGTCTAACCCTAACCCTAACACCCCCCTAACTTAAATATAATTTAAATCTAACGAAATAAAATAAATCTTATTAAATAAATTATTCCTATTTAAATCTAAATACTTACCTGTAAAATAAACCCTAATATAGCTACAATATAAATTATAATTATATTGTAGCTATTTTAGGATTAATATTTATTTTACAGGCAACTTTGTAATTATTTTAACCAGGTACAATAGCTATTAAATAGTTAATAACTATTTAATAGTTACCTAGTTAAAATAATTACAAAATTACCTGTAAAATAAATCCTAACCTAAGTTACAATTAAACCTAACACTACACTATCAATAAATTAATTAAATAAACTATCTACAATTATCTACAATTAAACCTAACACTACACTATCAATAAATTAATTAAATACAATGCCTACAAATAAATACAATGAAATAAACTAACTAAAGTACAAAAAATAAAAAAGAACTAAGTTACAAAAAATAAAAAAATATTTACAAACATTAGAAAAATATTACAACAATTTTAAACTAATTACACCTACTCTAAGCCCCCTAATAAAATAACAAAGACCCCCAAAATAAAAAAAATGCCCTACCCTATTCTAAAATTAAAATAGAAAAGCTCTTTTACCTTACCAGCCCTGAAAAGGGCCCTTTGCGGGGCATGACCCAAAGAATTCAGCTCTTTTGCCTGTAAAAAAAAAAACATACAATACCCCCCACCCCAACATTACAACCCACCACCCACATACCCCTAATCTAACCCAAACCCCCCTTAAATAAACCTAACACTAAGCCCCTGAAGATCTCCCTACCTTGTCTTCACCACACCGGGTTCACCGATCGGTCCTGAGGAGCCTCCGAAGACTTCATCCAAGCCCAAGCGGGGGGCTGAAGATGTCGATGATCCGGCTGAAGTCTTGATCCAAGCGGGAGCTGAAGAGGTCCATGATCCGACTGAAGTCTTCATCCAAGCGGAAGCTGAAGAGGTCCATGATCGGGCTGAAGTCTTCTATCAAGTGGCATCTTCAATCTTCTTTCTTCCGGATCCATGGTCATCCCGCCGACGCGGAACATCCATCTTCACAGACGACTTCCCAACGAATGACGGTTCCTTTAAGGGACGTCATCCAAGATGGCATCCCTCGAATTCCAATTGGCTGATAGGATTCTATCAGCCAATCGGAATTAAGGTAGGAAAATTCTGATTGGCTGATGGAATCACCCAATCAGATTCAAGTTCAATCCGATTGGCTGTTCCGATCAGCCAATAGAATGCGAGCTCAATCTGATTGGCTGATCGGATCAGCCAATCGGATTGAACTTGAATCTGATTGGCTGATTCCATCAGCCAATCAGAATTTTCCTACCTTAATTCCGATTGGCTGATAGAATCCTATCAGCCAATCGGAATTCGAGGGATGCCATCTTAGATGACGTCCCTTAAAAGGAACCGTCATTCGTCGGGAAGTCATCGGTGAAGATGGATGTTCCGCGTCGGCGGGATGACCATGGATCCGGAAGAAAGAAGATTGAAGATGCCACTTGATAGAAGACTTCAGCCCGATCATGGACCTCTTCAGCTTCCGCTTGGATGAAGACTTCAGTCGGATCATGGACCTCTTCAGCTCCCGCTTGGATCAAGACTTCAGCCGGATCATCGACATCTTCAGCCCCCCGCTTGGGCTTGGATGAAGTCTTCGGAGGCTCCTCAGGACCGATCGGTGAACCCGGTGTGGTGAAGACAAGGTAGGGAGATCTTCAGGGGCTTAGTGTTAGGTTTATTTAAGGGGGGTTCGGGTTAGATTAGGGGTATGTGGGTGGTGGGTTGTAATGTTGGGGGGGGTATTGTATGTTTTTTTTTACTATTATTTTTTTTTGTAACTTAGTTCTTTTTTATTTTTTGTACTTTAGTTAGTTTATTTAATTGTATTTATTTGTAGGTATTGTATTTAATTAATTTATTGATAGTGTAGTGTTAGGTTTAATTGTAGATAATTGTAGGTAGTTTATTTAATTTATTTATTGATAGTGTAGTGTTAGGTTTAATTGTAACTTAGGTTAGGATTTATTTTACAGGTAATTTTGTAATTATTTTAACTAGGTAACTATTAAATAGTTATTAACTATTTAATAGCTATTGTACCTGGTTAAAATAATTACAAAGTTGCCTGTAAAATAAATATTAATCCTAAAATAGCTACAATATAATTATAATTTATATTGTAGCTATATTAGGGTTTATTTTAAAGGTAAGTATTTAGCTTTAAATAGGAATAATTTATTTAATAAGAGTTAATTTATTTCGTTAGATTTAAATTATATTTAAGTTAGGGGGGTGTTAGTGTTAGGGTTAGACTTAGCTTTAGGGGTTAATACATTTATTATAGTAGCGGTGTGGTCCGGTCGGCAGATTAGGGGTTAATAATTTAGGTAGGTGGAGGCGACTTTGGGGGCGGCAGATTAGGGGTTAATAAATATAATATAGGGTCGGCTGTGTTAGGGGCAGCAGATTAGGGGTACATAGGTATAATGTAGGTTGTGGCGGTGTACGGAGCGGCAGATTAGAGGTTAAAAAAAATATGCAGGTGTCAGCGATAGCGGGGTGGCAGATTAGGGGTTAATAAATATTATGTAGGTGTCTGCGGTATTAGGGGCTGCAGATTAGGGGTACATAGGGATAACGTAGGTGGCGGCGGTGTGCGGTCGGCAGAATAAGGGTTAAAAAATTTTAATAGAGTGGCGGCGATGTGGGGGGGCCTCGGTTTAGGGGTACATAGGTAGTTTATGGGTGTTAGTGTACTTTAGAGCACAGTAGTTAAGATCTTTATGAACCGGCGTTAGCCCAGAAAGCTCTTAACTCCTGTTTTTTTTCTGTTGCTGGAGTTTTGTCATTAGAGTTCTAACGCTCACTTCAGCCACGACTCTAAAGACCGGCGTTAGAAAGAAAGATCCTATTGAAAAGATAGGATACGCAATTGACATAAGGGGATCTGCGGTATGGAAAAGTCGCGGCTGCAAAGTGAGCGTTAGACCCTTTCCTGACTGACTCTAAATACCAGTGGTAGCCCAAAACCAGCGTTAGGAGCCTCTAACGCTGGTTTTGACGGCTAACGCCAAACTCTAAATCTAGCCATATGGGCAGTGCTTGAGTGAGAGCAAACTTCATGCAGGGAAACCAGTTACAGCAGAATGTTAAATTCAATAGCATAGTAAGCTAAGAGTCCACATGTCCAGGAGTCTAATATATGTCTGATGTGGGTATGTGACTAATGTAGCAGTTTAAGATCCTCAGGATCAGATATGCTTATGAAGAATGACCTCTTTCAAATGAGGAACCATATGTCTGCTGTAACAGTAATTGTTTCATAGAACCTATTGCATATAGGCTAACGTCCTGGGGTAGAATAGTCCCTCTCTCATCCCCCAAGATACATAAAGAGATATATGACAATTTCAAAGAGGGAATCCTTCTCTTTCCAATGAATGATCCATTTTCATCCCAATTGACAGCCAGGTGGTTGTCATAACTAAGGTAAATATGTCAAAATTTAAATTGACCTACAGCACTAAACCCGAAGGTAGTTTTGTATACTTTACATTCCAATGTTCTGTACAAAGCAGAAAATTAGTAATTCTACTATGTGAAGAACATTATAAAATATTAAAATTGAATACAATTGATTTTTCATGTTTTAACCCCTTGGCGACCGAGGGCGTGTCAAAAAACTACAGTTAAGGACCAAGGACGTGCCTGACACATCCTCTGGGGTTTCAATAGGTGGAAGCGCTAGTGATCGCTTCCAGACACTTTCAAGGTATTGCAGTGATGCCTTGATATTGAGGCATCACGGCAATACCTTTTTTTACCCACCGATGCAGAGAGAGCCACTCTGTGGCCCTCTCTGCATCGGCCAACGATGGTGCCGATCATTGGTGGGTGGGAGCCATTGCAGGGAGGTGGGTGGGCGGCCCTTCGCTGAAGGATATCCGGTAGAGGGGGGCAGGATCGCATGCGGGGGTGCTGGGAGCACGCACTGGCGCGGGTGCCTGCACGGGGGCAGGAGAGGGTGGGACCGCTAAACTATGGAACTTGTAAAGTGTAAAGGGAAGGAGGGAGAGAGGGGATAAATGTTATCCAAGGGATCTAGGAGGGGTGGGGGTAGGTAATTGAGGGGGGGCGCTACACTACAGAAACATTGGGATTTTTATCTATTTTTTTAATAAAAAAAGCTAATTGCCTGGCCACCCAAGATGGTGGCAAATAGGTAGAGGGAGAGGGTTAGAGAACTGTTTTGGGGGGATCAGGGAGGTTAAGGGCTAAGGGGGGATCCTACACTGCAGAATATATATAAAAAAAAAAGTATTTTATTTTAGTACTGGCAGACTTTCTGCCAGTACTTAAAATGGCGGGGACAATTGAGGGGTGGGGGAGGGATGATCTCTACACTTAAGCTAAAATTAACCCCACAAGCTCCCTACAAGCTACCTAATTAACCCCTTCACTGCTGGGCATACTAACAAGTGTGGTGCGCAGCGGCATTTAGCGGCCTTCTAATTAAGCAATGCCAAAGCCATATATGTTTACTCATTCTGAACAAAGGGGATCCCAGAGATGTATTTACAACCATTTGTGCCAAAATTGTCCAAGTTAAATAATTTCAGTGAGAAACCTAAAGTTTGTGAAAAAGTGAATGATTTTTTTAATTTGATCGCATTTGGCGGTGAAATGGTGGCATGATATATACCAAAATGGGCCTAGATCAATACTTTGGGTTGTCTACTACACTACATCTAAAATTAACCCTACAAGATCCCTAATTAACCCCTTCACTGCTGGGCATAATACACGTGTGATGCGCAGCAGCATTAAGAGGCCTTCTAATTACCAAAAAGCAATGCCAAAGCCATATATGTCTGCTATTTCTGAACAAAGGGGATCCCAGAGAAACATTTACAACCTTTTGTGCCATAATTGCACAAGCTGTTTGTAAATAATTTCAGTGAGAAACCTAAAGTTTGTGAAAAAGTGAAAGTTTTTTTTTTTTATTTGATCGAATTTGGAAGTGAAATGGTGGCTTGAAATATACCAAAATGGGACTAGATCAATACTTTGGGTTATCTACTAAAAAAAATATATATACATGTCAAGGGATATTCAGGGATTCATGGCAGATATCAGTGTTGCAATGTAACTATCGCTAATTTTTTTTTGGGGGGGGGAGTTTGGAAATAGCACAGTGCTACTTGGATTTAATGTCCTATAACTTGCAAAAAAAGCAATGAACATGTAAACATCGGGTATTTCTAAACTCAGGACAAAATTTAGAAATTGTTTAGCATGGGTGTTTTTGGTGGTTGTAGATTTGTAAAATTTGTTTTTTTTCCATTTTTTTATCATACTTTATAAAAAAAAATATAGTAAATTATAAGATATGATGAAAATAATCTTTAGAAAGTCCATTTAATGGCAAGAAAAACTGTATATAATATGTGTGGGTACAGTAAATGTCTAAAAGGAAAATGACAATTAAACACAAATACCGCAGAAATGTAAAAATAGCCCTGGTCCCAAACGGTAAGAAAATTGTAAAGTGCTCCAAAGTGTGTATATATATATAATGTGTGTGTGTGTGTGTATGTGTATATATATATATATATATATATATATATATATATATATATATATATATATATACTTGTATATATATATATGTTTGTAATACAAATGTATATACATATATATATTCAAATACCTTGCAACGACCATATACCTTTTAACCCTTATATATAGCTTTTTAAAATATTTATAAACATAATTGTTATCTTTACACAGCTTTTCCATTGCATATACTTATGTTCAGTATAGATGAGGATACCACAGAGAAAAGCAGCTATTTCAAATGAAAAAAATAAAGCTAAAACAGTTATTTGTATTCAATTTAATATACTCCAGCAGGTTAAATAGATCAATGGGAACTGTCCCATTTAACACAGCTCAAACGTGTGAACAAAGAAAAATAAATAGTGCAAATAAATCCTATAGAAATTGGGTATGGCTCTGGGTGGTTTGAAATAGTTCTCAGACAGACTGTGGCCTCTATTTATCAAGGTCTGTCGGACCTGATCCGACAGTGCGGATCAGGTCCGACAGACCTCACTGAATACGGCGAGCAATACGCTTGCCGTATTCAGCATTGCACCAGCAGCTCACAAGAGCTACTGGCGCAACGCCGCCCCCTGCAGACTCGCGGCCAATAGGCCGCCAGCAGGGGGGTGTCAATCAACCCGATCGTACTCGATCAGGTTGTTTTCCGGCGATGTCTGTCCGCCTGCTCAGAGCAGACGGACAGGTTATGGAGCATCGGTCTTTGTGACCGCTGCTTCATAACTGCTGTTTCTGGCGAGTCTGCAGGCTCGCCAGAAACACGAGGCATCAAACTCCATTCGGAACTTGATACATATGCCCCTGTGTGTGTAAAATTATCCCTTTAGCAGTACAATAAATAAAGATGTTTTAGAAACTATATACTGTATATGTTTTTTTTTTCTAAATATTTAATATTTATAGATTTGTTTTTATTTTTCACGAATCTACAAGAGGTTGGACAGGCATTAATTGTAAAAATAAGTTATCAATTCTAATGATTTTTCAATTTTTCAAAAATGGGGATTTTTGTAGATACATCTTTTCACAAAGTGCAACATGGTGTAGGTGACTGTGAGATTGAAATGCTTCTTCTTCTTCTTCTTCTAGAATCCTAAATTCTACTTTGAAGAAAGGTGAATTAATTCAATGTGAAGCCATCAAGCATCTGATTGAAGTGATTAGAAAATAGGGACGTCTACCCTTTTATTTACCATGTATATTATTGAAAAACACACACACAACATATACATTTCTGCAATACCTATAATGCTTTTTACATTTTATGAGTAGTTTTATTTTCAAGTTTTATGCCTTTTATCCCAAATAAAAATAAAACAATAATACATAGGGGTCGATGTGTGGGCTGTAGCGAATAATGTCCATCGCACATCGATAAATGCAAACAGCATAAGCTGTCTGCGTTTATCAATGCACAAGCATTTCTAGTGAACTGCTGCACATTGGGCGCTAACAGGGGGTGTCAATCAACCCAATCATATCCAATCGGGCTGATTGCAGTCGACCACCTCAGAGGTGATGGAAGAGTTTAGGAGCAGCAGTCGCTTCTTAACTTCCGCTTCATGGCGGACCGGAAGCCGAGTGGGTCAGAGGCAGCATCCGCTGCTTCATAAATCGACCCCATTGTATTAATAGAATACAGAACACAGTGTAGATAAAAAGGTACAATAATAATGTTTCTTAAAAAGAAAACAAGAATAATTTACTTAAAGGGAATGTCAACACCAGAATTTTTGCTGTTTAAAAAGATAGATAATTACCCATTCCAAAGTATTGTATAACCAACTAATTTGCTGATTTTTTTTAAAAAAAACTTAACTAAACTAATTTGCCTAAACGAAATTATTTATTTAACTAATCAAAACAAAACAATTTTTAGCGACGCACATGTCTACTTGAAATACCAGAGCACAATTGCGTGTGCTGGTATTACGAGTGGAGAGCAAATATTGTGCTTGTGAAAGCGCAATTTTGCGCTCCACTTGTAATCTGGCCCTTTATGTTTCAATGCACCTCGTTTAAATATTTGATTAACTTCCACATCCCTTTCAGAGTGATCTATTTTAACAGATATATAGGATCTTGTTGATGAGCCAATCATTGACCGTGTTAATAAGGTCTAAACCCCCTATTACGTCCTACGTAGTGTAGCATAACATGAAATAATAAGACAGCACACCAAGTTGGGAGGAAAAGACCGGTCACGGTCGCGTTTATTAAAATAAATGAATAACTAGTGTCTAATGCGTTATTCGAATTTACCTTAGGCACTTTTCTTAATACCAAACTTGGCAACAAGTTCGTTAACAACAAACGTTGGCGGCATCTCACCCTAACCTAGCCCCTTTAGTCAGATGGTCAAGGCCCCTTTCGATGCCTGCAACGTGACACCCGGCTGTCACGCCCAATGGCACTGAGAGAGAGCTGTGATGGTTTAGAGGTGTTTGGTCTTGTTCGCCAGGGAGAGGACCCCCAGGCCGCCTGGCGGGCTTAACCCCTCCTTTAATTAGACCGGCACTCTTCTCTCTCCGTGCCCGCTCCCCAGGGCCCTGACCACCCGCCTAACTAGGCATCAACCCAACCCAGTACGGTGACCTCTCACAATCGAATCGTACAACCCTATTGATAGAGGTGGGTGACTAAAATTAAGAACCCGGTCTTACATAAGGCTAGCTCAAATAAACCTACCCCTGCCGGGTTAGCTCACCCTACAAGCCGCATCGCTGCCAATCCATTGCTACTCCGGGGACGGGTGGGCGGGAAACTTTCCTCTTGAAGTCTGGAACCGAAAAGAGGCCGGATACTCTGCTGCAGGACCCTATAAAGGTAAGAACAAAACACCGACTCCTCTCCAGCAACAATGTAACAAACAAAATCACATTCTCCAGACTTCAAGTTGGTAATCCCTTAGTGATGTTGCAGGCCCACTAGAGGGCCCTCCACTCTCATAAGGTCTAAACCCCCTATTACGTCCTACGTAGTGTAGCATAACATGAAATAATAAGACAGCACACCAAGTTGGGAGGAAAAGACCGGTCACGGTCACGTTTATTAAAATAAACGAATAACTAGTGCCTAATGCGTTATTCGAATTTACCTTAGGCACTTTTCTTAATACCAAACTTGGCAACAAGTTCGTTAACAACAAACGTTGGCGGCATCTCACCCTAACCTAGCCCCTTTAGTCAGATGGTCAAGGCCCCTTTCGATGCCTGCAACGTGACACCCGGCTGTCACGCCCAATGGCACTGAGAGAGAGCTGTGATGGTTTAGAGGTGTTTGGTCTTGTTCGCCAGGGAGAGGACCCCCAGGCCGGTGCCTGGAGGGCGTAACCCCCCCCCTTTAATTAGACCGGCACTCTTCTCTCTCCGTGCCCGCTCCCCAGGGCCCTGACCACCCGCCACAAGAGCCAGGCGTTCTCTTGCCGCCACTTAACCAACAGGCACCTACAATAAATTAACATGTCAACAGTAACAAATAACCAAATAAACAATAACAATCAGCTTTTTTTTTTTTTTTTTTTTTGAACTATAATACCCTCAACAAAGTGCTCTTAATGTCTGACAGAAACATGTCCAACCCGACGTCAGTCAGGTGGACCCCATCAGGGCGAAATAGGTCCTTCTTGTCGGCCGTTATTCCATCGTGTCTAATCACGAAGCCCCCCAAGGCCGTGACCGCTCTTCCCAACTCTCTATTGACCTTCTTCCGCACGTTATAGGCTGCTTTCTGGGTCACAATGTGTCGCCAATGCAGCCGAGCAACCACATTTGACCAACTTATTTTGACCTCTTTCAACCACGTGTGCACCCACTTAATATCCGCTGTCATCCTTTTAATAAGGTCCAGGGCCGGCAATGCACCTAAGTCATTACCCCCCAAATGCAGCACAATGACATTCGGCTGCCCCCACCTCCTATGTGCATCCTGCAACAAGGCTGGTAAATCGTCCCACACAAGACCCCTGCGTCCCAACCACCGGAAGTTTACCCTGGACGTTCGGAATCCAAGTTGTCGCCCTTCCGGCATCCGCAGTGCCCTGATGGACGCCCAGTGGATAAATGAGTGTCCCACTATCCACACTCGAACCGGTGGTGAACTTCCCACTGTACCTGGTAAAACAGACAACACCAAATTAAACCTGGGCTAGCGCCCTAGCCCCGCAACAACCGCCCACTCACCTTCCGAAAATCCATCAGCAGCCCTGTCCCCCACACGCACCCGCCAACCCACCGGGTGTCGCTCAGAAGCCAACTTGCATAACACTCAAAGCAACCAGGCCGCCACCTATCCTAGCAATGCGGACCTGGTGTGGGCCTAATATACGCCTTAAATTGGGCCGACTTCCATCTTCCCAAGCGCTTAATCTCCGCTGATGATTCCCCCTTCTCCGCTGCGCTAGTTGCAGCACCTATCCGAAAGGAATGGGCCGCTATTCTCTTCGGGTCCAAGCCCGCCAACTCCGCCGTCTTAGCGAGAACTCTCCTGAACTGAAATTTGGACAATGCGGACCCATCCTCGTGCACGAGAAATTGCGGGCCTTGTCCCGGACGGAGTTTCGCAAACTCCTCTACGCAACGCACAGGGCAGCATATTGCTACCTCATGGCGCGCGAGAGGCAGCCATGTGCCTTTGCCCTCCTGGTCGGTTTTAGACCTAGGAACGTACAATAGCACACCCCCTCGTGCTAATCGGACGTGCTCCGCCAATACCCCACCAGACCCCTCCGTCTTCAACGAGGAGACCAGTTCACTCACCCGAAGGGCACCCGCAAATGCCAACGCAAAAGCGGTTCTAAACAGCAACGTCTCGTAGTCAGACTTGCATACGTCTTGCAGGAACCGAGCCAACTGCTCTAGCCTGTCCACTGTAATAGGTTCCCTTTTATCCTTTACGCTGGGAGCAGTTCTCCCCCATCCCTTCAGCACTTTTCTTACTAGAAAAGCCCTGGAGTGGTCGACAAAACCCAAAGCCTGGTTAAAGAAAGACACCGCTGCCAGCCTACCAACTGCTCCAGCCCTGCTAATGCCTTCCCCTTTCAACTGAGCCAACCATCCCAACACTTGCACCCTCGAGGCCCCTTGTACCTGAACACCCCTCTGCCGACAGAAAGTCACCCATCTGTTCCAGTGGCCCAGGTAAGTAGCCCATGTCTTTGGAGCCAGTGATGTCTTAACTAGCCCGAGGATGCCTTCCCAGCCTTCGCCAGCAGCCACCCTGGGAGCTGCTCTCCTAAACTGCCCCCAGTTGAATCGAGAGAGTGCGTCAGCAATAACATTCTGCACTCCCGGGACGTGTTTGGCGGTGAAAGAGATGTTGAGCTGTAAACAGCGCAACACCAGGTGCCTCAGATAGCTTACCACATGAGGTGAAGCCGCAGACAACCTATTAATGGCGTACACCACACTTAGGTTGTCTGTCCAAAACACCACTGACCTATTTGATAACCGCGCACCCCATATTTCTACAGCTACCACTATGGGGAACAGTTCCAAAAGCGTCAAATTCCTGACGTACCCGGCCTCTATCCAATCCCTGGGCCATGGAGCGGCGCTCCATTCCCCATCCAGATAAGCTCCGTACCCGAAGCCACCTGCTGCATCCGTGAAGAGGTGAAGTGCCTGATTGGAGACTGGTGGGTGCCTCCAGAGGCAAACCCCGTTGAAGTCAATTAAGAATCTGGCCCAAACTTCCAAGTCCTCCTTCACCTCTATCGTAACGCGCGCCCATTTCGCCCGACCTGGAGGGCCTTTCAACTGGCCCTCCAAACGGCGATTGAAGACCCGACCCATCGGGATCACGCGCCCAGCAAAGTTCAGGAGGCCTAGCAATGATTGCACCTCCTTGATAGGCACCCTATTGCGTTCCATAATTGCTCGGACCGCCTGCAGCATCCGCTGCACCTTGTCGCCGGCCAATCTACAGACCGCACGCACCGTGTCAATTTCTATCCCCAGAAATGTGATACATGTGCAGGGGCCCTGCGTCTTTTCATCCGCCAGGGGCACCCCGAAACTGGCCATTACTTCCTTCATGATTCTCATCATCTGTTCGCAATCCGCGTAACCCGCTCTCCCCACCAGAAGGAAGTCGTCGAGGTAATGGGCAATTGCCCCACCCCCCGACGCCGACCAGACCACCCAGTGCAGAAAGGAACTAAAACACTCAAATAGTGAGCAGGACAAGGAACACCCCATTGGTAGGCACCTGTCCACATAATAGGACCCTTCGAACCTCATCCCCATGAGCCTAAACGCTGAGGGGTGAAGGGGCAGCAGTCTGAATGCCGACTCAATGTCGAGCTTCGCCATCAATGCCCCTGAGCCACACTCCCTAACCACCTCCAGAGCATTATCAAAAGACTGATAATGCACCGAGCTGATTTCCGGGTCGATCGCATCATTGACTGACCCGCCTTTCGGGAAAGACAGGTGATGAATCAACCTGAATTTCCCTGGCTCCTTTTTTGGCACCACCCCCAATGGCGAAACCACCAGGTTTTCGATGGGGGATTCCGCAAATGGGCCAGACACCCTACCCAATGCGACTTCCTTTGCCAATTTCTCCCTCACCACGTGTGGGAATTCGTAAGCCGTCTTTAAATTTTTGTGCACCCCAGACCCACGCACCATCCTTGTAACTGGTATCTCGAAGCCCCACTCCAGGCCACCCCGGAGCAGCTCCGCTGCCCCCCTGTCTGGATAATGGGCCAGCCAGGGAAGCATAGGGGCCAGCTTAAGCGGGGTTGGGGCCCTTGACCACAGCTCCAGATTTTGGTGCTGGCTTCGATTGCCCCGGTTCCTTGCGTTTGCTGCAATCGACTCCCGCATGCGGTCCTCCACAATATCTGCAGATGTGGCGAAAGGAGCAACTGCTCCCTCTGTCACACTGCTTGTCCTGGAATTTCCAGCACTCTCGCCCGCGCCGACCTACCCTTGCACTCTGCCTCGACGACCCCAGCCGTGCCTGCGCAGGGGGGGTGGGGCCCCCTTCCAACCCCAGCTTCGACCACAGGTGCATGTCCTGCATGCCGAAATGAAGTAGGTGGTTGCCCACCATCTTCCTCCTGAAGGCCATGTCATATTCTCTCCAAGCACCCTCTTTAAACCTGTTATGGATATCCTCAATAGTATCCTGGTACTTAAAGAGGTTGTGGCCTTGCAGTAGCCACCTATCCACATAACACGCTGCCAGCACTCGGAAGCATTTCAGCCACTCCTCGTATGTTTCAGGCCTGCGCACTTTTTTGGGCCCTGACCCATCTTGGGCCCTTTCTTTTGCCCTAAACGCGTCCAGTGAGAGGTCGAAAACATTAACTTAACAACCCTTCTGTATTTTCTTCACTGTTTTCAACTTGAGGTGCCCGTACAGAGAATGCACCAAACACGGGTACGTGTCTCCCTGTGCCGCCACCTTACGAGGCACCGCGGCCCCAGGGGGGGCGCCCCCAGGCCCTGCGGGCCCTTGAACCCCTTCCGCGGGTCCTGGCGCCCTGTCCCTATCCTTCGCCTGCCCTGCCGCCATCTTCTTGATCCAGCGAAACATTCTACGCTGACCCTTTCCAACCAGCCCCAGGTCCTCCCCACTATCTGAACCTGAACCACTAGATGAAGACCCTGTGTCAGCGTGCAGTGTGGTGCATAGTACTCACTACTTCCCGAGCGGTCTGCTTCGATGGGTGCCTGGGACGAAGATCCGGCCTGCTCTCTTTGCTCTGTGCACTGTCCTGCCACCACTAGCGCACTGGATGCTTCTGCTGCCATTGTGGAAGTATTCCTACTCGATACCTGGGGAGACAAATTAACTTGGGGAGTACTCTGGGCAACGGGGAGCGTCAAAAGAGCGATTCCTCCCCTCCACCCTGAGATCCCCCCCAGCGTCCATCCCCAGAGCTGCAACCACAGCCCTTCTAATCAACAGTTCCTGCCCAGGCCCCTCCTGGGCATGAGCACTAAACCCTTGAGGGGCCTGCTGCCTGGCCATCTCACGCAGCGCAGTCTCTACAGCTCTCTGTATTATTGCCTCTTGCACCAATGCAGTCTGCGGTGCCTCAGGCCTAAACCCCGAAACTCCTGGCCTGTCACCACCAAGCCTCATATTCCCAGGCACCATACGCCCATACACATCCTCACCAACCGTAACACACTGTGACCCATGTGCACTGACATGCGTTATCCCCGCATGTGTCCTCCCTCTGCCCCCAGTGACATCCCTCATACTCCTGGATTGGATGAGACTCTTAAGCGCTTGTGCTTAATTACCCAATAAGGAAAGATAGTCTTACTATGTAGTTGGATTCAATGAGATCTATTTATTTTTAGAATTATAAATACATACAATAAAATTTAAAACAATAGAAATTGATTCTTAAAACAAATCTAACTGGTTGGCCAACCATACAGTGTGAATAAAATGATATAATATGTTTTCCAATCCCTGTTACTTAGTGTGTTATACAAACATATCTGTATATTTGAATTTTTGAATTTTGGTTTAATTGCAGATATTTTTTATGGATTTGATATAGTGGACTTGTGAAGAAGTATGGTATCCACAAAGAATATTCGCAATATTAATTCTTAATTACCATATTTACCATATTCGTTTGTTTAAAGCTGAACATACATAATTAAAATAGCGTCAATGGTATCAACAATATAATTAAAATAGCGTCAATGGTTTCAACAATAGTAACAAATAATAAAAGTGAAACAAAAATAAAGTGATACAGTAAAAATCGTATAAGTTATGAAAGATAAAGTCTTTCTGCCGTGATCGTTAGAGTAATTGTTAATTGCTTTTTGTTAAAAGCGCTGTTGTTAAGTCCTCCGTGGGGATAGTATGTGCGGGCGTGCTGCAACACGTTTTTATCTAATTGCTATATATATTGCGATTATAAGTCACTGTTAAGTAGTTTTGGTTATCTGTCCTTCACATTAACTTCCTTAGTTGGTGTAGGTATAATAAATCTTACCCGTTGTTTCTTTTGGGATACTTTGTTTCTGGTCTAGTTTCTTTTTGTACCCAATTCAATCTTTACTGTGATGAATGTGGATCGGAAGCCGGGATAGCCGCTGCCGGTGTTGTAGTGGTTTCAGTATGTCGAGTTGGTTTGTCTCTGCGATTACACACACTTGAAGAAGTAGATGCTGGGGTATTGTGGTAGTGTGCTTTAACCGTTAATCCTTTTGTCAGATGGCTGGGCTTTTTGCCTGGTTCAGGTTTTCAAAACCTCTTGAATTGTTGCGAATGTGTTCTGTTTAGATCCGTACTCTATTTGTTTCAGAGTATCCGATCTGCAGGTGTCCACAGGTTTCTTTAGGCCCAATTATTAGGTAAGGTATTTCAGTTGTTCTTGGCGGTCCTTTGAAAGGAGGACTAGGTGCTTTGAAGGTTGTTCTTGAACGCTTCAGAATATCTTTCAAGCGTATTTGTTGGTCCGTGGTTTGATGTAGTCTTGGCGGTCCACTTCGAAAGTGGACTATGAAAATGTTCAGTGTAGCAAGGAGTAGGCAACGCGTTTCAGCTGATTAATACAGCCTTTATCAAGCAGATGCTTGATAAAGGCTGTATTAATCAGCTGAAACGCGTTGCCTACTCCTTGCTACACTGAACATTTTCATAGTCCACTTTCGAAGTGGACCGCCAAGACTACATCAAACCACGGACCAACAAATACGCTTGAAAGATATTCTGAAGCGTTCAAGAACAACCTTCAAAGCACCTAGTCCTCCTTTCAAAGGACCGCCAAGAACAACTGAAATACCTTACCTAATAATTGGGCCTAAAGAAACCTGTGGACACCTGCAGATCGGATACTCTGAAACAAATAGAGTACGGATCTAAACAGAACACATTCGCAACAATTCAAGAGGTTTTGAAAACCTGAACCAGGCAAAAAGCCCAGCCATCTGACAAAAGGATTAACGGTTAAAGCACACTACCACAATACCCCAGCATCTACTTCTTCAAGTGTGTGTAATCGCAGAGACAAACCAACTCGACATACTGAAACCACTACAACACCGGCAGCGGCTATCCCGGCTTCCGATCCACATTCATCACAGTAAAGATTGAATTGGGTACAAAAAGAAACTAGACCAGAAACAAAGTATCCCAAAAGAAACAACGGGTAAGATTTATTATACCTACACCAACTAAGGAAGTTAATGTGAAGGACAGATAACCAAAACTACTTAACAGTGACTTATAATCGCAATATATATAGCAATTAGATAAAAACGTGTTGCAGCACGCCCGCACATACTATCCCCACGGAGGACTTAACAACAGCGCTTTTAACAAAAAGCAATTAACAATTACTCTAACGATCACGGCAGAAAGACTTTATCTTTCATAACTTATACGATTTTTACTGTATCACTTTATTTTTGTTTCACTTTTATTATTTGTTACTATTGTTGAAACCATTGACGCTATTTTAATTATATTGTTGATACCATTGACGCTATTTTAATTATGTATGTTCAGCTTTAAACAAACGAATATGGTAAATATGGTAATTAAGAATTAATATTGCGAATATTCTTTGTGGATACCATACTTCTTCACAAGTCCACTATATCAAATCCATAAAAAATATCTGCAATTAAACCAAAATTCAAAAATTCAAATATACAGATATGTTTGTATAACACACTAAGTAACAGGGATTGGAAAACATATTATATCATTTTATTCACACTGTATGGTTGGCCAACCAGTTAGATTTGTTTTAAGAATCAATTTCTATTGTTTTAAATTTTATTGTATGTATTTATAATTCTAAAAATAAATAGATCTCATTGAATCCAACTACATAGTAAGACTATCTTTCCTTATTGGGTAATTAAGCACAAGCGCTTAAGAGTCTCATCCAATCCAGATTTTACCCCCACTTTGAAGTTTGTGAGATTACTTCTTCGAGACTCCCTAGCTTTTACCCCCACAGCGCATAGTTTATTAACCCAACACACCAATATCCCTCATACTCCTGCCACTGCTGGCTTCCATGACTCTCACAGTATTGCTGCCCATATTCATGCCCCTTCCAGCTCCAGACACTCTCACATGACCGCTAGCACTAGGCCCCCCTTGCGTCTGCGCACCTGTACCTCCGCGACTCATGCCTGCCTGCGCCGTCTGCGTAGGCCCCACAGCTCTCAACCCCACAGACTCAAACCTCCAGCCAGCATCCACCAGGCCTTGGCGCTCCTGCGCCCTCACTACAGGCCCATCAGTACTCGTGTGCGCATGCGCGCTTGTACTAGGCCTCGCATCCTCGCTGCTGAGATCCTGCCGCCCCAGCCGCCCTAATGACGACCGGTAAGTCCTGCTGCCTCCGCTGTGCGCTGCCCTCTGCCGCCCCGCCCGCGACCGGGAGCCTCCCCAAGTTACCTGGGCCGCTCCGGTCGCGGGTGGTGTCCTCCGGTCCTCTGACCCTCCCTCCAAGATGGCGGCCGCGCTCCTCCTCCTCCGATGAGCTGGAGGAGAACATCTCGCGCGACCCGCCATCTGAGAGGGATGGGCCTGCTGCGCACTCTGCCATGTGGGACCTCGTGGACCCTGAAACACCTGCTCCACTCTCCACAACCCCACCGCCAGCCAGGGCCGCACTCCTGCCCTGCCCTTGAGCCTCAGGGGCCATCACAGAAGCCAGTGATTGGGCCAGGGCTAGGACCGCCGCCATGGCTACCGTTGGCAATGCAGACAAAGCCCCAGCCTGTTCACACCCTCCGGTGACAGCCGGACCCCTGCCTGCCTCACACCTCTCCCCAGGGGCCTCCCGCCCCCCACTAGTGCCGACCTGGGCCTCCACACCGCCCATACCCCCCGGCTGAGAAAGGGACACATCCCTGGGCCCAACAGAGCTACCCCCTTTTTTTCCCTGCACCCCCTCTCCCCTTATTAGCAGGCCCTTTCCCCTTATTGAAACTCCTCTGGGTTGGCCTTTTGGGAGGGGTGGGGGGAACAATTTCATCAAACCCATGCTCCTCTGCTTGTCTTGCAGGTCCTCTCTTCCTGGATGACATCTCCACAACCTCTCTGTATCTTTTGGGTGGTAGAGATTTCCTCCTGGATCTATCCATCAGCAAAAACTTCCTTCAGGGACACAGAAACTTTCCTCTTGAAGTCTGGAACCGAAAAGAGGCCGGATACTCTGCTGCAGGACCCTATAAAGGTAAGAACAAAACACCGCCTCCTCTCCTGCAACAATGTAACAAACAAAATCACATTCTCCAGACTTCAAGTTGGTAATCCCTTAGTGATGTTACAGGCCCACTAGAGGGCCCTCCACTCTCATAAGATTGGTGAAAAAGTCCCTTCAGAGATTTACCACATGCTTTGTTGTTTAGTTTACTTTAGGAATAGAGTTGTGAGTAAAAATAATAATGATAAATTCCAAAACAAAAAATCAATACGGTAACAATGCATTATTCATCAGTACACTGTATATATGGTATATATCCTCTTGGTGTCAGTAGAACCTCAGTAATGTTTTCTTAGTAGAGAAAGGGAAAAGAAAGCAAAGCACAAATTTGCTCAGATATAATCTGCTTTCAGCAAAAAAAGTTTATACGCACTTAAACATAGCATTTTGGTAATGGAATTGAATAATACATTTTTTCTTAAAATGTAATTCTTTTGCTTAAAAATATCTTTACAGTATAAATGTTGCCAGTTGTGAGACCCCCTAATGCCAGGTAATGCCTAAGTTGTCACAATCCTGTTGATAAAATCCCCTATTGACTACTAAGTCACGACAAACCCTCATCTCAATAACCCCAGCAACTAAATGCTTTAACACCTATTAAAGGAATAGTCTAGTCAAAATTAGATAGAGCATGCCATTTTAAGCAACTTTCTTATTTACTCCTATTATCAATTTTTATTCGCTCTCTTGGTATCTTTATTTGAAAAAGCAAGAATGTAAACATAGGAGCCAGCCCATTTTTGGTTCATCATCTGGGTAGCACTTTCTGATTGGTGTCTAAATGTAGCAACCAATCAGCAAGCTCTACCCAGGTGCTGAACCTAAAAATGGTCCGGCTCCTAAACTTACTTTTAAATAAAGATACCAACAGAACGAAGAAAAGAAAAATTGATAATAGGAGTAAATTAGAAAGTTGCTTAAAATTGCATGTTTTACCTGAGTCATGAAAGTTTACTTTTGACTAGACTATTCCTTTAACCTCTAAACTGCCACAACCCCTTCACAATAAATCCCTCCACTAAAGCCCAAAACCACTATTAACCCTTAAACAGCACAACCCCAAGTGCCAACCCCTATAAGCTATCAACCACTAACTATCATAACCTCAACACAAAAACTGCAGTAAACATTAAGTTTATCACAGCCTCTGTGCTCATGAGGAGTCACTCTTGTCCTGCAAGGCGATCGCCATTTAGAAGCTGTTTTTGGGGATCAGACTGGTAATCATTAGTGACTTAGTGGGTGGCACTCCAAAAAAGTAATTAAGAGTACTGGTGACATTGTCACAAATGTCACAAACAGGATGCCAAGAAGATGGATAGGGGGTGTTTATTCAAACCTCTTATCTCAGCTATCTTAGCACCTACAAATGATCAAGACCTGCCTCATTTGGAACAGAATCACCTTCTCTTTAAATTATAATGGTTTTGAAAAGTCCCAAGTGCCCCAAAAATAAAAATAAGTTAATAAAATTCAGAACATGTTGTTAATGGGGAGTGGATCTTTAGGAACACATAAAAATGTGTGACCCCCATTAAAGTGAGGTTTTTATAGTGGACAAATCCATTTTTTTTAAATATGACAGTGATAACCTCGCAAAAAAATGCTTTTATTTCTACTTTTGGCAAGACACTCTCGTTTTTATTACAACCCCCCCAAAGCCATTGATAAAAATTTAGTAAGGTGGTCAAAGTAGCAGCAGTGGTCACCTGGTAATTCACAGTGATACAAGGTTATTTTGCTGTCAAATAATTCAAAGGCTATTTGGCATACCCTGATTGGCACCAATTTAAACTTCTAAGCTCAGCTGGACAGACAAACGGGCTTGGAGGACGCCGGGAACGGCTCAACTCACAGAGGAGAAAGACCAGAACTTATGGCGCTTGCTGCATCTGGCCACAACCAACCTCTATATTTATATAGAGCTTCATCCACACAGACCAGTCAATAGGATAGGTGTGATCATGCAGCTTAAAAGAGCTGACAAGCTGATACACAGGACACGGAGGAAGCAGTATATCACTATACATAGCGGTACAAGGTAACTTTTATCCACTTCATGAACAATGGCCCGGAGGTTAAAGGATATAAACTTAACTTGGGCAATCCTGACCATTGTATCTATACGGACATACACTATTATAACTGCAGAGTTAACTATGAAACTATAGTCTTGATTAGTCATCATTTGTGCACGCACTTTCTTGCACTTTACTCATCACATTACATGTGTATCTGGTTCTTTAGACTCTAACCCCACTTGGTCCCAAGAAATTGTATAGAGTATATTTTATTTTTTATATTTAAGAATTTTGTTGTTATATATTGTAATATATCCGAATATATCTTATGAGATTGTACATTTTGTCTATAATAAATTATTGATATTAAATTCACTATTTGTTGATTTTCTCTATAGATATAGTATATACCACTTTTAATCTATATAGACCTTATTTAGGTTTTTTTCAACACACAGCTGTTAGCAAATCCATAGTGGGTCCTTTAATTGCTATTTTAGTGCTGCTCCCATCTTTTGTATATTCTTTTTTTCTACTTAACCTTAGGTAAAAAAAGGTTTTCGGGAGTTCTAACAATATTAGAGGTTATGGGGTATATTTATCAATGTGCGAGCGGACATGATACGAAGTAGAGTAGAGAGAGAGTATCATGTCCGCCACACATCGATGAATTCCAACAGCATACGATGGCAGCATTTATCATTGCACCAGCAGTTATTGTGAACTGCTGGTGCAATCGCGGCCGCTAGCATTGGTTGTCAATCAACCCGATCGTATTTGAATGTCCTTTGAATTATAATGATCACTTTCCAGCAATTATTATCCTCTTTATGATTTTGCTGTTAGTTTTAGGGCACATTTATCAAGCAAATGCAAGTATGCTGGAATACAATACATAGGAAAACTGGGTGGATTTAAAATATTTTTTGTCAAACTTTGTGAAAATCTATATAGGGTATGCAAGCAGGCACAGTTTTTATAAATTAATTATTTTTTTAAAGTACATTTTGTGAATAGTTTTATGACTAGATGGTTTGTCTCTTTTAGAGATGTGTATTTGTCCGAAAGTTGCTGATTTTTTTTGAGTCGTTTGATATTCGAACGGGCAAATAAAATGGACGAAAAACAAATTTCATTAGCACTAAACTGAACTAAATAAGGTCCTTTGTTTGTAATGATGTACAGGAGGTCTGACCATTCATTTGTCATTGTCCCCAGTCCATTCCCACCATAGTATTACTGACTGATGTTAGGGACAGCTAGTCAGGCACTAAAGGTTGGATTTTATACATGCAGGAGTTTTATGTTCTTTTAACATTGAAAAATATGTTATTTTAATTGTTTGAATCCTATAATGAAAGATTTTGGTTAATATTAGTTGTCTATTTTAGCCGTTCCCATTGGAAATAAAAGTAAAAAATCCTATTCCAATATTCATCTGAACCAAATCCCTATGAGTGCACAAAATTCAGCCGAACCAAACATTTGAAAAATCCTGAAACAAATCTTTTGGACGAAACAAATTTTTTTCTGTGCATATGTCAACGCGTCTATTTTACCTGTCTTCGCCGGCCCAATACGCCCGCCTAAGCTCGCCTCACATCGCCGCCGCGGACCTGCAAAAATTTGCCTAAGTTTAAAAAAAGCTGTCAAAAAGCCGCGCACCAAGTACGGGGCGATGAGCAGCGGACTGTGATAGTTATCACTCATCCGATCTCGCTGCTCTTCGGCTTTTTTACAGCTTTCTTGCTAGCCTGTCACTAAGCACCCACACTAAACTACACTGTTCTACCCCGTATACCGGCGCCCCCGGAGCCCCCCGCAACTAAATAAAGTTACTAACCCCTAAATCGCAACTCCTAGACCCCGCCACAACTCTTATAAATGTATTAACCCCTAAACCGCCGCTCCTAGACCCCGCTGCAACTCTTATAAATGTATTAACCTCTAAACCGCCGCTCCCGGACACTGCTGCCACCTACATTATACCTAGTAACCCCTATCCTGCCCCCTATACCGCCGCTCTCTATAATAAAGTTATTAACCCCTATCCTGCTGATCCCGCACCTCGCCGCAACTAAATAAATAGTTTAACCCCTAAACCGCCACTCCCTGACCCCGCCGCAACCTATATTAAATTTATTAACCCCTATCCTGCCCCCCCTACACCGTCGCCACCTATAATAAATTTATTAACCCCTATCCTGCCCCCCACTACACCGCCGCCACTGTAATAAAATTATTAACCCCTAAACCTAAGTCTAACACTAACCCTAACACCCCCCTAACTTAAATATTAATTAAATAAATCTAAATAATATTTCTATTATGAACTAAATTAATCCTATTTAAAACTAAATACCTTTAAAATAAACCCTAATATAGCTAAAATATAAATAATAATTATATTGTAGCTATCTTAGGATTTATTTTTATTTTACAGGCAAATTTCAATTTATTTTAACTAGGTACAATAGCTATTAAATAGTTATTAACTATTTAATAGCTTACCTAGCTAAAATAAAGAGAAATTAACCTGTAAAATAAAAACTAACCTAAGTTACAATTACACCTAACACTACACTATACTTTAATAAATTATTCCTATTTAAAACTAAATACTTACCTGTAAAATAAACCCTAAGATAGCTACAATATAATTAATAATTACATTGTAGCTATCTTAGGATTTATATTTATTTTACAGGTAACTTTGTATTTATTTTAGCTAGTTAGAATAGTTATTAAATAGTTATTAACTATTTAATAACTACCTAGCTAAAACAAATACAAAATTACCTGTAAAATAAATCCTAACCTAAGTTACAATTAAACCTAACACTACACTATCATTAAATTAATTAAATAAATTACCTACAGATAACTACAATTAAATATAATTATATAAACTAACTAAAGTACAAAAAATAAAAAAAATAAGTTACAAATATTTTAAAAATATTACAACAATTTTAAGCTACTTACACCTAATCTAAGCCCCCTAATAAAATAACAAACCCCCCCAAAATAAAAAATGCCCTACGCTATTCTAAATGAAAAAAGTTCAAAGCTCTTTTACCTTACCAGCCCTTAAAAGGGCCTTTTGTGGGGCATGCCCCAAAGAATTCAGCTCTTTTGCCTGTAAAAGAAAAATACAACCCCCCCCCAACATTAAAACCCACCACCCACATACCCCTAATCTAACCCAAACCCCCCTTAAATAACCTAACACTAATCCCCTGAAGATCATCCTACCTTGAGTCGTCTTCACTCAGCCGAGCAGTGATGGAACCGAAGAGGAGACCCGGAGCGGCAGAAGTTATCCTCCAAGCGGCGCTGAAGAAATCTTCCATCCGATGAAGTGATCCTCCAAGCAGCGCTGAAGAACTCTTCCATCCGGGCGATGTCATCTTCCAAGAGGCGCTGAAGAAGTCTTCTATCCGGGCGATGTCATCTTCCAATCGGGTCTTCAATCTTCATCCCGCCGACGCGGAACATCCTTCTTTCCCGACGGACTACCGATGAATGAATGCTCCTTTAAGGGACGTCATCCAAGATGGCGTCCCTTCAATTCCGATTGGCTGATAGGATTCTATCAGCCAATCGGAATTAAGGTAGGAAAAATCTGCCAATCAGATTGAGCTTGCATTCTATTGGCTGTTCCGATCAGCCAATAGAATGCGAGCTCAATCTGATTGGCTGATTGGATCAGCCAATCGGATTGAACTTAATTCCGATTGGCTGATAGAATCCTATCAGCCAATCGGAATTGAAGGGACGCCATCTTGGATGACGTCCCTTAAAGGAGCCTTCATTCGTCGGTAGTCCGTCGGGAAAGAAGGATGTTCCGCGTCGGCGGGATGAAGATTGAAGACCCCGCTTGGAAGATGACATCGCCCGGATAGAAGACTTCTTCAGCGCCTCTTGGAAGATGACATCACCCGGATGGAAGACTTCTTCAGCGCCGCTTGGAGGATCACTTCATCGGATGGAAGATTTCTTCAGCGCCGCTTGAAGGATAACTTCTGCCGCTCCGGGTCTCCTCTTTGGTTCCATCGCTGCTCGGCTGAGTGAAGACGACTCAAGGTAGGATGATCTTCAGGGGATTAGTGTTAGGTTATTTTAAGGGGGGTTTGGGTTAGATTAGGGGTATGTGGGTGGTGGGTTTTAATGTTGGGGGGGGTTGTATTTTTCTTTTACAGGCAAAAGAGCTGAATTCTTTGGGGCATGCCCCACAAAAGGCCCTTTTAAGGGCTGGTAAGGTAAAAGAGCTTTGAACTTTTTTAATTTAGAATAGGGTAGGGCATTTTTTTATTTTGGGGGGGTTTGTTATTTTATTAGGGGGCTTAGATTAGGTGTAAGTAGCTTAAAATTGTTGTAATATTTTTAAAATGTTTGTAACTTATTTTTTTTATTTTTTGTAACTTAGCTTTTTTTTAATTTTTTGTACTTTAGTTAGTTTATGTAATTGTATTTAATTGTAGTTATTTGTAGGTAATTTATTTAATTAATTTAATGATAGTGTAGTGTTAGGTTTAATTGTAACTTAGGTTAGGATTTATTTTACAGGTAATTTTGTATTTGTTTTAGCTAGGTAGTTATTAAATAGTTAATAACGATTTAATAACTATTCTAACTAGCTAAAATAAATACAAAGTTACCTGTAAAATAAATATAAATCCTAAGATAGCTACAATGTAATTATTAATTATATTGTAGCTATCTTAGGGTTTATTTTACAGGTAAGTATTTAGTTTTAAATAGGAATAATTTATTAAAGTATAGTGTAGTGTTAGGTGTAATTGTAACTTAGGTTAGTTTTTATTTTACAGGTAAATTTCTCTTTATTTTAGCTAGGTAAGCTATTAAATAGTTAATAACTATTTAATAGCTATTATACCTGGTTAAAATAAATTGAAAGATGCCTGTAAAATAAAAATAAATCCTAAGATAGCTACAATATAATTATTATTTATATTGTAGCTATATTAGGGTTTATTTTAAAGGTAAGTATTTAGTTTTAAATAGGATTAATTTAGTTCATAATAGAAATATTATTTAGATTTATTTAATTAATATTTAAGTTAGGGGGTGTTAGGGTTAGTGTTAGACTTAGGTTTAGGGGTTAATAAATTTATTACAGTGGCGGCGGTGTAGTGGGGGGCAGGATAGGGGTTAATAAATGTATTATAGGTGGCGACGGTGTAGGGGGGCAGATTAGGGGTTAATAAATTTAATATAGGTTGCGGCAGGGTCCGGGAGCGGCGGTTTAGGGGTTAATACATATATTATAGTTGCGGTGGGCTCCGGGAGCGGCGGTTTAGGGGTTAATACATATATTATAGTTGCGGTGGGCTCCGGGAGCGGCGGTTTAGGGGTTAATATGTATAGAGTAGCTTGCGGTGGGCTCCGGGAGCGGCGGTTTAGGGGGTAATAACTTTATTTAGTTGCGACGGTGTAGGGGGGACAGATTAGTGGTGTTTAGACTCGGGGTACATATTAGGGTGTTAGGTGCAAACATCTCCCATAGGAATCAATGGGATGTCTGGCAGCAGCGAACTTGTACTTTCGCTATGGTCAGACTCCCATTGATTCCTATGGGATCCGCCGCCTCCAGGGTGGCGGTTTGAAAACCAGGTACGCTGGGCCGGAAAAGTGCCGAGCGTACCTGCTAGTTTTTTGATAACTAGCAAAAGTAGTCAGATTGTGCCGCACTTGTGTGCGGAACATCTGTAGTGACGTAAGAATCGATCTGTGTCGGACTGAGTCCGGCTGATCGAAGCTGACGTCACTAAATTCTACGTTTGCCGGTCTCTAGCCTTTGATAACTAAGGCGAATCAGCCTCGCCACAAATACGCTGCGGAATTCCAGCGTATTTGAGGTTGACGGCTTGATAACTAGGCCCCTTAGTCTCTATATATATGTGTGACGTGAAGTAGAAGATGGTGAAAAGTGAACAAAGCATTCAATTGTAGCTTCTATTTTTCAATTAAAGGGACATGAAACCCAAATTTTGTTATTTCATGATTCAATGACCAGTCAACACAGTAGATTTGCATAATCAACAAATGCAAGATAACAAAACAATGCAATAGCACTTAGTATGAACTTCAAATGAGTAGTAGATTTTTTTTTCTGACAATTTTAAAAGTTATGTATTTTTACACTCCCCCTGTACCATGTGACAGCCATCAGCCAATCACAAATGCATACACGTACCATGTGACAGCCATCAGCCATTCACAAATCCATACACACTTATTCTTGCACATGCTCAGTAGGAGCTGGTGACTCAAAAAGTTTAAATATAAAAAGACTGTGCACATTTTTTAAATGTTTAAAATGGCATGCTCTATCTGAATAATAAAAGTTTAATTTTGATTGAGTGTCCCTTTAAACAAATTCTCAATTTACTTCTATTATCTTTTTTGTTCCCTTGGTATCCTTTTTTTAAAAAGGATACCTTGGTAGGCTCAAGAGCCCAAGGCACCAATGATTTTCATTAAAGGATACCAAGAGAATGAATCAAACTATATTTTATTTATTTATTTATAAAATATTTTACCAGGAAGGATACATTGAGATTTCTCTCATTTTCAAGTATGTCCTGGGTCCACAAAACATTGCATTGATACAGTAGGGTACAATAAAATACAAAAACAATAATAGTACACAATATATGCAAAAATTTTACATAGAACAGGTAGGAAATATCTAATCAACCATGACCGGTGCATTCTGTTTTGAGATATGTAGAGAGGGATCTCTTAAAGGATATTAGGCTTGGGGAAGGTTTGAAAGTATGCGGGAGGTCATTCCATAATTGTGGTGCTCTGTAGGAAAAGGAGGATCGAGCTGCTTTCTTTTTGTATTGATGCAAGCTAAATAATGTGCTGGTACTGTATCGGAGGTTATAGGAGGTGGGAACACCCGGGGAGAGCATTCTGCTCAGGTAGGGTGGGAGCTTCCCAGAAAAGCTCTTAAACACAAGGCAGGAAAGATGGAGGGTGCGTCTGGATTCCAGCGACAGCCAGTTTAGTTCTTTTAGCATGTCATAATTTGCATTTGCTGTACAATCTTTTCCTTTACTGTAGGACTGAGGCAGGATTTGTTTCTGTACAGGGCACCTAGTTTTGGATAAAGTTTAGATGCAAGTTTTTCTATGTGGAGGCCAAAAGATAGAATGGGGTCTAACAACATACCCAAGTACTTGAAAGAGTGAACTACGGTCAATGTGCAATTGGATTTTGTTTTGATGCGTAGATGAGAATTTTCTAATTTGTGTAATTTAGGTCTTGTTCTAAAGATCATTGTGACAGTTTTGTCAGTGTTTAGGAAGAGTTTGTTTTTTGAGATCCACTTTTCTACCTCTGTGAACTGGTCTTGGACCACTGCTTCAAGCGGCGGCAGATGTCGGAATTGTTTGCATAGATTACAGTGTCATCTGCATACATGTGTACAGTTGAGGATTTGCAGACATTAGGCAGATCATTTATAAATAATGTGAATAGTAGGGGGCCGAGAATGGAACACCACACATGACTGGGAGAGGGAGGG
This sequence comes from Bombina bombina, assembly GCF_027579735.1. Taxonomy (NCBI): domain Eukaryota; kingdom Metazoa; phylum Chordata; class Amphibia; order Anura; family Bombinatoridae; genus Bombina; species Bombina bombina. The sequence continues at coordinate 228,963,364 of NC_069507.1, read as the reverse complement.
AGTCTCTGTCAGAGATGGAGACATATTGTGATCGATCCGATACATATGATTGAAACCAGGCTAACGGATGATCAGCAATACCAGAATTTTTTAGTTTGAGCAGTAGTATGTTGTGGTCTACTGTGTCAAAGGCCTTTGCAAAATCAAGGAAAATAGCTCCAGTTAGGTCTGTTTGTTCCATGCCAGTTTGGATGTCGTTACAAACTTTTAGGAGGGCAGTTGTAGTGGAGTGATTCGGACGAAAACCTGATTGATCAGGGGTCAGATAGTTAGATTGTTGGTAATACTCACATAGTTGCATATGGACGCATTTTTCTAAGATTCTTGACAATACTGGGAGCAATGATATAGGGCGATAGTTAGAAACCAAGGTTAACTCCCCACTTTTATGGATAGGCACTACTCTTGCAGTTTTCCAAAGTTTGGGTATGTATCCAGACACCAAGGCATCTTTTTATCAAGCGGTCAACTTACTTGCATTCGACGGCACCAATACGCTCGCCTAAGATCGCCTAACATCGCTGCCGAGGACCTGAATACATTCTCCAAATTATCAAAAAAGCTGTCAAAAAGCCGCGCACTAACAGTCATCGATCTCGCTGCTCTTCGGCTTTTTAACAGCTTCATTGGTATACTGTCACTAAACCCCCACACTATACTATACTGTTTACCCCCTATACCGCCGCTCCCGGAAGCCCACCGCAACTATAATAAATGTATTAACCCCTAAACCGCCGCTCACGGACCCCGCCGCAACTAAATAAAGTGTTTAACCCCTAAACTGCCGCTCCCGGAGCCCACCGCCACCTACATTATACTTATTAACCCCTAATCTGCCGCCCCCTACACCGCCGCAACCTACATTATACTTATTAACCCCTAATCTGCCGTCCCCTACACCGCCGCCACCTACATTATATTTATTAACCCTTAATCTGCCCCCCTATACCGCCGCCACCTACATTATATTTATTAACCCCTAATCTGCCCCCCCCACACCGCCGCCACCTACATTATACTTATTAAACCCCTAATCTGCAGCCCCGACATCGCCGCCACTTACATAAAGTTATTAACCCCTAATCTGCCCCCCTACACAGCTGCCACTATATTAAATGTATTAACCCCTAAACCTAAATCTAACCTTAACCCTAACACCCACTAACTTAAATATAATTTAAATAAATCTAAATAAATATTCCTATCATTAAATAAATGATTCCTATTTAAAACTAAATACTTACCTATAAAATAAACCCTAAGCTAGCTACAATATAACTAATAGTTACATTGTAGCTATCTTAGGGTTTATTTTTATTAATAACTTCCTAGTTAAAATAAATACAAATATACCTGTAAAATAAAACCTAATCTAAGTTACAATTACACATAGCACTACACTATAATTAAATAAATTCGCTAAACTAAATACAATTAAATACAATTAAATAAAATTATCTAAAGTACAAAAAAAACACTAAATTACAGAAAATAATAAACAAATTACAAGATTTTTAAACTAATTACACTTAATCTAATCCCCCTAACCAAATAAAAAAGCCCCCCAAAAATAAAAAAAGCCCTACCCTACACTAAATTTCAAATAGCCCTCAAAAGGGCCTTTTGCGGGGCATTGCCCCAAAGTAATCAGCTCTTTTACCTGTAAAAAAAAATTATAAACCCCCCCAACATTAAAACCTACCACCCACACAACCAACCCTACTCTAAAACACACCCAATACCCCCTTAAAAAACCTAACACTAACCCCTTGAAGATCACCTTACCGTGAGAAGTCTTCACCCAACCGGGCCAAAGTCCTCAGCGAATCAGGCAGAAGTGGTCCTCCAGACGGGCAGAAGTCTTCATCCAGATGACATCTTCTATCTTCATCCATCCGGCGCGGAGCGGTCCATCTTCAAGACATCCGCCAATAGGATTGAGCTCACATTCTATTGTTCCAATCAGTCAATAGAATGCGAGCTCAATCCTATTAGCTGATTGGATCAGCCAATAGGATTTTTTCTACCTTAATTCTGATTGGCTGATAGAATTCTATCAGCCAATCAGAATTGAAGGGACGCCATCTTGGATGACGTCACTTAAAGGTACCTTCAATCAACAAGAAGATGTCGTCAGAAGAGGATGCTCCGCGTCGGATGTCTTGAAGATGGACCCGCTCTGCGCTGGATGGATGAAGATAGAAGATGCCGTCTGGATGAAGACTTCTGCCCATCTGGAGGACCACTTCTGCCCGTCTGGAGGACCACTTCTGCCAGATTCGTTGAGGACTTCACCTTCACAGTAAGGTGATCTTCAAGGGGTTAGTGTTAGTTTTTTTTAAGGGGGTATTGGGTGGGTTTTAGAGTAGGGTTGGTTGTGTGGGTGGTGGGTTTTAATGTTGGGGGGATTTGTACTTTTTTTACAGGTAAAAGAGCTGATTACTTTGGTACAATGCCCCGCAAAAGGCCCTTTTAGGGGTTATTTGTAATTTAGTGTAGGGTAGGGCTTTTTTTTATTTTGGGGGGCTTTTTTATTTTGTTAGGGGGATTAGATTAGGTGTAATTAGTTTAAAAATCTTGTAATTTGTTTATTATTTTCTGTAATTTAGTGGGGGGGTTGTACTTTAGATAATTTTTTTAATTGTATTTAGTTTAGGGAATTTATTTAATTATAGTGTAGTGTTAGGTTTAATTGTAACTTAGGTTAGGTTTTATTTTACAGGTATATTTGTATTTATTTTAACTAGGAAGTTATTAAATAGTTAATAACTATTTAATAACTATTGTACCTAGTTAAAATAAATACAAACTTGCCTGTAAAATAAAAATAAACCCTAAGCTAGCTACAATGTAACTATTAGTTATATTGTAGCTAGCTTATGGTTTATTTTATAGGTAAGTATTTAGTTTTAAATAGGAATAATTTATTTAATGATAGGAATATTTATTTAGATTTATTTAAATTTTATTTAAGTTAGTGAGTGTTAGAGTTAGGGTTAGACAGGTTTAGGGGTTAATAAATTTAATATAGTGGCGACAGTGTAGGAGGCGACAGATTAGGGGTTAATAAATATAATGTAGGTGGCGGCGGTGTAGGGGGGGCAGATTAGGGGTTAATAACTATAATGTAGGTGGCGGCGGTGTAGGGGGGCAGATTAGGAGTTAATAAGTATAATATAGGTGGCGCCGGTGTAGGGGGGACAGATTAGGGGTTAATAAGTATAATGTAGGTGGCGGCGGTGTAGGGGGGGGCAGATTAGGGGTGTTTAGACTTGGGGTACATGTTAGGGTGTTAGGTGTAAACGTTCCCATAGGAATCAATGGGATATCGGGCAGCAGCGAACATAAGCTTTCGCTGCTTTCAGACTCCCATTGATTCCTATGGCATCCGCCGCCTCCAGGGCGGCGGATTTAAAACCAGGTACGCTGGGCCGGAATAGTGGTGAGCGTACCTGGTAGAAAATTGATAACTAGCAAAAGTAGTCAGATTGTGCTGAATTTGCATTCGGAACATCTGTAATGACTTAAGCATCAATCTGTGTCGGACTGAGTCCGGCGGATCGTATGTTACATCACAAAATTCTACTTTTGCGGGCTGTAGGGTTTGATAACTAAGGGGAATCAGTCTCGCCACAAATATGCTGCAGAATTCCAGCGTATTTTCGGTTGACGGCTTGATAAATAGATGCCCAAGGATTTGTTAATTAGGGTTGTGACAGGTTTAGCAATTGGCAGCGCACTGAGCTTCAACAGCAATGCTGGGATTTGATCAGGTCCAGACTGGTTTTTCATTTTTAGATTATTAAGTTGTTTCTTAATGACATTGATGGGTACAGGTCTAAAACTGAACTCCTCTATATTGGGTCTTTGCAGATTTAGTGGATCTAGGTGGGCGGTAGATTCCTGCAACAATGATTGATTTCCTGCACAGGATCTCAATTGTGCCAGAAAGGAAATCAAAGGTGGCAGGAGAGCTAGATTTTTGTAAGGGGGTGTACTTTGTGGAATTGTCAACATAAATTACAATGCCGCCTCCTCTCTTTGCTCTATCATTTCTATGGCATGAATACCCATGTATTGCAATGGCAGAGTCAGATATTTTTGCAGTTAGCCACGATTCAGAGATCACAATGATTTTGGGCTTGTATTGTAAACACCAAGCTTGCAGTGCATCAATTTTTGGTAGTAAGCTGCGGATATTACAGTGCACAAAGGAGAGACCATTTTAGCTGCAATGCTAGGAATGGAATTTGTTGGTGGACCAGGGTTAGACTCTACAGCATTTGAAAGGGCAAAGTTTTTTTTATAACTTTCCACCAGCACTCAGCAGATAAGTTACAGCAACAGAGCAGGCCATGGTGTATGATAATTTGTTTTCCAGTTAGAGGTGTGCGATTACGCCGGTAGTGATGTGACCAAAATTGTAGTGAGAAAAGGATTATTACAAATAAAATTATGGTCAGATTTGGATTCATATTAGTGATATGAGGTGTGTAGATGAAAATAAAACAAACCAAAAAAAAAAAAAATATATATATATATATATATATATATAATAAAAAAATAAAAAAAGTATATACTATTGATGTGTGATGTATAGCTATTTGTAGGAAGAGAAGGTATGTATTCTATAGGGTTAAGTAAAAGGAAGGATGTGCTGATTAGTGTTTGCAGCTGTCATTTAAGTAGAATGAAAGTAGTGTGGAGACTATCTATAAATGAAGACCTGACCCTGGGGGGTTTGAGGGGCAATAATTAGGTAATTAAAAAGTTGTTTAAAAATGTATTCTCTATCTGAATCATAAAAGAAAACTTTGTGTTTCATGTCCCTTTAATTGTACATTCGATTTTTTGGAGATGGCAAATAGATTCTATACATGTAACCATTAAGATTAGTATTGTAATGCTTAGTATATAATGACTTTCATGCTTTAATCCCTGTGGGCTATATTATGAGTGGCGCGCTAATTATTGCACACGAGGGAAAAGGGGTAGTTTGCGGCTTTTTGTGCACCTCTGAACTAGCGCACTAATATAAATTGAAAGTAAATGCGTTCAATTAAACTGAAATGAATGGACACCAGGATAGAGAGCTCTAGTTAAATGTTATGCAAGAAAAAAGTGGCGCAAAATACCTCAAAATTACATTTAAAAGCACAGTTGCACTCATATTAACACTGTCTGATAAAAATTATTTTAAAAAAATATTGCATTAAATAATTATAAGGGCTCAAAGATATGAGTACTCAGGTGTTAGAATAAAAGACTGCAAAGGGCTTTAACACAGAGATATATACATTTACATGACTAAATAAGTATATGTATACTCATACATAAAATCATAACTGGTGTTTTAATGAAGTGACTCTGAAAATGATTACTGTTTTTTATTTGTTTTATGCCTCTTGTCAAAGATTTTTTTATATAAATATTAGCAACCATGTAAAATAAAATAATAATAATAAAAATAATAAAATGTATGTATTATTCTGTCAAAGAAGTGTAAATGACATTACAATACTTTTTTTTTAAAGCAAGAATAATTTACAACTAACAAAAGCTGAGAGTCTGAGGAACATTGTCTTTTACATTTTCTCTGCCACAGAAAGTTCTCCTGGAAAAAAAAAAGAAAAAAAAAGGGTTTTCATGATTTTTATATTAACATTATGGGCTAGATTACAAGCAGAGTGAAAAAATATTAGCGCTATTGTGTTTGTTAATTCAATAGCAGGTTTATTTTTTTTTATTTTTTTATGGCTGAAGCAAAAGTCTAGAGTGCGCTAACATCTGGGTGTAGGATCGCTCAGAAGCGCTAAATCCCTCCTGTAATAGATACACTGAGCTATAGGCGCATTGCAAACCTCATTGCTAAGCCAAGGGTAAGCTGAATCTCCGCACATGTAGTGGAATTTGTATATATTTATTTATAAATATAACAGAAATACGTTATTTTTAATATCTGTGAGTTTTTTGGGGCATATTTTAAAGCATTAACACTTTGGGCTCCATTTAGTAAGCAGCAGATGCCCATCATTTCAGGCAATAAGACCCGCTGCCTCTTAACCTGTCCGCCACCTTTTAGGTGGTTGGATTGAAATCATCCCGACCGTATCAGATTGACAGCCCTTGCTAGTTCATGATTGGCCGCCAATAAGCAGGGGGCGGCATTGCACAAGCATTCATTCATTTTCTTTAAAGGGACATTAAACACTTTGATATGGTAATATAAAATAATACATTTTATATATTTAAAAAAAAACTCTGCAGTATACTTTCATTATTTATTTTGTCCCCATTTCCTGTAATTTAATTCTGAAAATTGTGCACACTCTTGTGACCTATTTTTAACTGTCTCTATCTGACCTCAGCAGAGAAAGAGAACCATTACTCTAAACTCTGTATCTCAATATACCACTTAATAACTAAGGGTTTGTAATCACCTTATTTAAAATAATAATTAGGTGTATCATGCATCTCTAGATAGTATCAGGGACAAGTTACAGGTTTTTTCGCTGTCTGTTTACAGAAATCCTACACCATTTAACAATTGTCAAGCGGACATGATTCGCTATAGTGAATAATGATTGCTGAACATTGCAGCAGGCGGACAGCATATGCTGTCCGCATTTATCATTGCACAAGCATTTCACCAGAAAGCCACCCCTACTTACAGGTAGCCAATCGGCTGCTAGCAGGTGCTGTCAACCATCCCGATCGTGGTGGTGCAAATGACGTCAGAGGCAAACTAAAACCAAGCCTAGCATCTTCAAAAGAGGCAAGTGGTTAGTGGTTTTTGGTTATTGAAAAACAATTGCAGCAGACAAAATGTTAATTTGTTTAAAAAATGTTTAGAATAGGATTATATGTTATTCTATAGCAAGACAACAAAAGTGTAATTGTGTTTAGTAGCATATCATATGACTGACAAAAAGAGTTTAACAAGACTGGGTGAATATACGTACATTGTTCCATCTTTCCCATATTGAACATTTATGGATTTAGCTCCAATACGAGACCTAAAAATGTTGACAAGGCTGTGTCTCCAGACAAATTTCACATGAGTGAGAGTCCCAACATCCTTCTCAGCATGAAGGAAATTTGTATATTTTCTGCCTGATATAATTATTCCACTGTAAAAATAAATCAAATAAGTCAAATCTGTGATATTGAAATGAATAGAAAATGTCTACTTGATAATTAAGTGAAAAAAGGGAAAACAAAATGCCAGACTATTAAAGGGACATGCAATTCAAATTTTATACAAAACAATTTTCCAATCTACTTCTATTATCAAATTTGCTTTGTTCTCTTGTTATTCTTTGTTTTGTTAAAAAGATATCTAGATAGGTAGTGTACACGTGTTTTGAGCACTACATGACAGGAAATAGTGGTGTCATATAGTGTTCTTGCTAATATATAATATTGTAGTAAAACTGCTTCCATATTGTCCTGCAGACACGTGCACACTTACCGTCCTGCTTTTCAACAGCGGATAAGAAGAAAACAAAAAAATTATAATAGAAGTAAAATGAAAAGCTGTTTAAAAGTTTATGTTCTATCTGAAACATGAAAGCAACAGTTTGGGTTTTATGCCCCTTTAATTAAAAAATAAATAAAAATAAATTCACAGTAATAACACTTCATTATAATATAAATAATATAGAGGTTTCATTCGCTGTTTTCCAATGATAAAGGAAGAAAATACATTTAATATTTTAGTATATTCAATGTGCTCTTGTGTTCGCTTACTTAAAAATGTCGTGTAGCTGAGTATTTCCTTTTGTTCCGTATACAGCAACTTTTAAATATCCCAGGACAATTGTTGAGCCAGTAATTTCCACAGACACTTTGTATCTCCAGCCTGAGAAGATAAAAAATCAATTAGTAGACAAAATAACAGTGAATTTGCATGTGTGCATTGTTTAATTGTTTATGGGTGAATACATTTTTATTTTAATATTCTACTGCAATGAGAGATAGGCAGAGAGAGTTAAATAAGTACAGAAGTTAAAGGGGCAGAAAAACGCCTTGAGATTTCTATATAAAATGTTTAGTTATGTGTAATAAAACAACTTAATTTCTAATGCAGAACTTGAAATCCACCTGTTGACTTCCCAAGGCTAAATCTGCTCTAGTCTATATCTGTCTCTGATTGGCTTTATGAGATAACAACTGCAAAACAATTCACTTTATACTAACATTATAACCAGGGCTAACCTTGTTGCCTGAGGACTAAAGCCCAGATTGGCTCCATCAAATAAGGCAAATGGTAGTTGGGGTTTGTCTATTAATAAATAATTGCAGTAAAAATACATTAAACATTAAATTAGACTGATATATTATTCTACAGCAACTGAACAATAATGTTCATGGCTGGGCTGGAAAATCGGAATGGCCCCTTCCCCCTCGGCCTGCCTTCACCCCCACTTTGCCTGTGGCCATTTTCCTCTGGAACAATCCCCCACACCCTCATTAGGAGAAGTCCTCAGCCACCTTTCTGCCACCACAGGTACCCACACTCTTGTCTGGAGCGGAGCGGCCTTAAAGAAATGCGCTACACAGGCTTACAAGGCTCGCTCCATTACATCCTGACCAAGAATTTGACCCTATGGTGATGGCGGCCCACTGGGAAAAGTCCCGGTATCCTATTACCCTGGCATAGCTCTGAAATGTCTAAACCTAAGACTCTACAATGACTTCTCCACAAGACCAAACTGAATGCTGCTCCAAGGGAAAATGATAAAGTTTGGTACCTATTGTGTCAATTATATAATTGTATATTTATTATAGTTACACAAATACAAGTTTATTTTGCATGAGAAAAGGCAAATAACATAATTTATGTAAGAACTTACCTGATAAATTCATTTCTTTCATATTAGCAAGAGTCCATGAGCTAGTGACGTATGGGATATACATTCCTACCAGGAGGGGCAAAGTTTCCCAAACCTCAAAATGCCTATAAATACACCCCTCACCACACCCACAATTCAGTTTAACGAATAGCCAAGAAGTGGGGTGATAAAAAAGTGCGAAAGCATATAAAATAAGGAATTGGAATAATTGTGCTTTATACAAAATCATAACCACCACAAAAAAAGGGCGGGCCTCATGGACTCTTGCTAATATGAAAGAAATGAATTTATCAGGTAAGTTCTTACATAAATTATGTTTTCTTTCATGTAATTAGCAAGAGTCCATGAGCTAGTGACGTATGGGATAATGACTACCCAAGATGTGGATCTTTCCACACAAGAGTCACTAGAGAGGGAGGGATAAAATAAAGACAGCCAATTCCTGCTGAAAATAATCCACACCCAAAATAAAGTTTAACGAAAAACATAAGCAGAAGATTCAAACTGAAACCGCTGCCTGAAGTACTTTTCTACCAAAAACTGCTTCAGAAGAAGAAAATACATCAAAATGGTAGAATTTAGTAAAAGTATGCAAAGAGGACCAAGTTGCTGCTTTGCAGATCTGGTCAACCGAAGCTTCATTCCTAAACGCCCAGGAAGTAGAAACTGACCTAGTAGAATGAGCTGTAATTCTCTGAGGCAGAGTTTTACCCGACTCAACATAGGCAAGATGAATTAAAGATTTCAACCAAGATGCCAAAGAAATGGCAGAAGCTTTCTGGCCTTTTCTAGAACCGGAAAAGATAACAAATAGACTAGAAGTCTTACGAAAAGATTTCGTAGCTTCAACATAATATTTCAAAGCTCTAACAACATCCAAAGAATGCAACGATTTCTCCTTAGAATTCTTAGGATTAGGACATAATGAAGGAACCACAATTTCTCTACTAATGTTGTTGAAATTCACAACTTTAGGTAAAAATTCAAAAGAAGTTCGCAACACCGCCTTATCCTGATGAAAAATCAGAAAAGGAGACTCACAAGAAAGAGCAGAAAATTCAGAAACTCTTCTGGCAGAAGAGATGGCCAAAAGGAACAAAACTTTCCAAGAAAGTAATTTAATGTCCAATGAATGCATAGGTTCAAACGGAGGAGCTTGAAGAGCTCCCAGAACCAAATTCAAACTCCAAGGAGGAGAAATTGACTTAATGACAGGTTTTATACGAACCAAAGCTTGTACAAAACAATGAATATCAGGAAGAATAGCAATCTTTCTGTGAAAAAGAACAGAAAGAGCAGAGATTTGTCCTTTCAAAGAACTTGCGGACAAACCCTTATCTAAACCATCCTGAAGAAACTGTAAAATTCTCGGTATTCTAAAAGAATGCCAGGAAAAATGATGAGAAAGACACCAAGAAATATAAGTCTTCCAGACTCTATAATATATCTCTCGAGATACAGATTTACGAGCCTGTAACATAGTATTAATCACAGAGTCAGAGAAACCTCTTTGACCAAGAATCAAGCGTTCAATCTCCATACCTTTAAATTTAAGGATTTCAGATCCTGATGGAAAAAAGGACCTTGTGACAGAAGGTCTGGTCTTAACGGAAGAGTCCACGGTTGGCAAGAGGCCATCCGGACAAGATCCGCATACCAAAACCTGTGAGGCCATGCCGGAGCTACCAGCAGAACAAACGAGCATTCCTTCAGAATCTTGGAGATTACTCTTGGAAGAAGAACTAGAGGCGGAAAGATATAGGCAGGATGATACTTCCAAGGAAGTGATAATGCATCCACTGCCTCCGCCTGAGGATCCCGGGATCTGGACAGATACCTGGGAAGTTTCTTGTTTAGATGGGACGCCATCAGATCTATTTCTGGAAGTTCCCACATTTGAACAATCTGAAGAAATACCTCTGGGTGAAGAGACCATTCGCCCGGATGCAACGTTTGGCGACTGAGATAATCCGCTTCCCAATTGTCTACACCTGGGATATGAACCGCAGAGATTAGACAGGAGCTGGATTCCGCCCAAACCAAAATCCGAGATACTTCTTTCATAGCCAGAGGACTGTGAGTCCCTCCTTGATGATTGATGTATGCCACAGTTGTGACATTGTCTGTCTGAAAACAAATGAACGATTCTCTCTTCAGAAGAGGCCAAAACTGAAGAGCTCTGAAAATTGCACGGAGTTCCAAAATATTGATCGGTAATCTCACCTCCTGAGATTCCCAAACTCCTTGTGCCGTCAGAGATCCCCACACAGCTCCCCAACCTGTGAGACTTGCATCTGTTGAAATTACAGTCCAGGTCGGAAGCACAAAAGAAGCCCCCTGAATTAAACGATGGTGATCTGTCCACCATGTTAGAGAGTGTCGAACAATCGGTTTTAAAGATATTAATTGAGATATCTTCGTGTAATCCTTGCACCATTGCTTCAGCATACAGAGCTGAAGAGGTTGCATGTGAAAACGAGCAAAGGGGATCGCGTCCGATGCAGCAGTTATAAGACCTAGAATTTCCATGCATAAGGCTACCGAAGGGAATGATTGTGACTGAAGGTTTCGACAAGCTGCAATCAACTTTAGACGTCTCTTGTCTATTAAAGACAGAGTCATGGACACTGAATCCATCTGGAAACCCAGAAAGGTTACCCTTGTCTGAGGAATCAAGGAACTTTTTGGTAAATTGATCCTCCAACCATGATCTTGAAGAAACAACACAAGTCGATTCGTATGAGATTCTGCTAAATGTAAAGACTGAGCAAGTACCAAGATATCGTCCAAATAAGGAAAAACCACAATACCCTGTTCTCTGATTACAGACAGCAGGGCACCGAGAACCTTTGTAAAAATTCTTGGAGCTGTAGCTAGGCCAAACGGCAGAGCCACAAACTGGTAATGCTTGTCCAGAAACGAGAATCTCAGGAACTGATAATGATCTGGATGAATCGGAATATGCAGATATGCATCCTGTAAATCTATTGTGGACATATAATTCCCTTGCTGAACAAAAGGTAAGATAGTCCTTACAGTTACCATCTTGAACGTTGGTATCCTTACATAACGATTCAATATTTTTAGATCCAGAACTGGTCTGAAAGAATTCTCCTTCTTTGGTACAATGAAGAGATTTGAATAAAACCCCATCCCCTGTTCCGGAACTGGAACTGGCATAATTACTCCAGTCAACTCTAGATCTGAAACACATTTCAGAAATGCTTGAGCTTTTACTGGATTTACTGGGACACGGGAAAGAAAAAATCTCTTTGCAGGAGGTCTCAACTTGAAACCAGTTCTGTACCCTTCTGAAACAATGCTCTGAATCCAAAGATTGTGAACAGAATTGATCCAAATTTCCTTGAAAAAACGTAACCTGCCCCCTAGAAGCTGAGCTGGAATGAGGGCCGCACCTTCATGTGGACTTAGAAGCAGGCTTTGCCTTTCTAGCTGGCTTGGATTTATTCCAGACTGGAGATGGTCTCCAAACTGAAACTGCTCCTGAGGATGAAGGATCAGGCTTTTGTTCTTTGTTGAAACGAAAGGAACGAAAACGATTATTAGCCCTGTTTTTACCTTTAGATTTTTTATCCTGTGGTAAAAAAGTTCCTTTCCCACCAGTAACAGTTGAAATAATGGAATCCAACTGAGAACCAAATAATTTGTTACCCTGGAAAGAAATGGAAAGTAAAGTTGATTTAGAAGCCATATCAGCATTCCAAGTTTTAAGCCATAAAGCTCTTCTAGCTAAAATAGCTAGAGACATAAACCTGACATCAACTCTGATAATATCAAAAATGGCATCACAGATAAAATTATTAGCATGCTGAAGAAGAATAATAATATCATGAGAATCACGATGTGTTACTTGTTGCGCTTAAGTTTCCAACCAAAAAGTTGAAGCTGCAGCAACATCAGCCAAAGATATAGCAGGTCTAAGAAGATTACCTGAACACAGATAAGCTTTTCTTAGAAAGGATTCAATTTTCCTATCTAGAGGATCCTTAAACGAAGTACCATCTGACGTAGGAATAGTAGTACGTTTAGCAAGGGTAGAAATAGCCCCATCAACTTTAGGGATCTTGTCCCAAAATTCTAATCTGTCAGACGGCACAGGATATAATTGCTTAAAACGTTTAGAAGGAGTAAATGAATTACCCAAATTATCCCATTCTTTGGAAATTACTGCAGAAATAGCATTAGGAACAGGAAAAACTTCTGGAATAACCACAGGAGCTTTAAATACCTTATCTAAACGTTTAGAATTAGTATCAAGAGGACCAGAATCCTCTATTTCTAAAGCAATTAGTACTTCTTTAAGTAAAGAACGAATAAATTCCATTTTAAATAAATATGAAGATTTATCAGCATCAACCTCTGAGACAGAATCCTCTGAACCAGAGGAATCATCAGAATCAGAATGAGGATGTTCATTTAAAAATTCATCTGTAGGGAGAGAAGTTTTAAAAGATTTTTTACGTTTACTAGAAGGAGAAATAACAGACATAGCCTTCTTTATGGATTCAGAAACAAAATCTCTTATATTATCAGGAACATTCTGCACCTTAGATGTTGAAGGAACTGCAACAGGCAATGGTACTTTACTAAAGGAAATATTATCTGCTTTAACAAGTTTGTCATGACAATCAATACAAACAACAGCTGGAGGAATAGCTACCAAAAGTTTACAGCAGATACACTTAGCTTTGGTAGATTCAGCACTTGACAGCGATTTTCCTGTAGTATCTTCTGACTCAGATGCAACGTGAGACATCTTGCAATATGTAAGAGAAAAAACAACATATATATAAAGCAAAATTGATCAAATTCCTTAAATGACAGTTTCAGGAATGGGAAAAAATGCCAAAGAACAAGCTTCTAGCAACCAGAAGCAATAAAAAATGAGACTTAAATAATGTGGAGACAAAAGCGACGCCCATATTTTTTCGCGCCAAATAAGACGCCCACATTATTTGGCGCCTAAATGCTTTCTGGCGCCAAAAATGATGCCACATCCGGAACGCCGACATTTTTGGCGCAAAATAACGTCAAAAAATGACGCAACTTCCGGCGACACGTATGACGCCGGAAACGGAAATAGAATTTTTGCGCCAAAAAAGTCCGCGCCAAGAATGACGCAATAAAATGAAGCATTTTCAGCCCCCGCGAGCCTAACAGCCCACAGGGAAAAAGTCAAATTTTAAGGTAAGAAAAATGTTAAATTAAAATGCATTATCCCAAATATGAAACTGACTGTCTGAAAATAAGGAAAGTTGAACATTCTGAGTCAAGGCAAATAAATGTTTGAATACATATATTTAGAAATTTATAAACAAAGTGCCCAACCATAGCTAGGAGTGTCACAGAAAATAAGACTTACTTACCCCAGGACACTCATCTACATATAGCAGATAGCCAAACCAGTACTGAAACGAGAATCAGCAGAGGTAATGGTATATATAAGAGTATATCGTCGATCTGAAAAGGGAGGTAAGAGATGAATCTCTACGACCGATAACAGAGAACCTATGAAATAGACCCCGTAGAAGGAGATCACTACATTCAAATAGGCAATACTCTCCTCACATCCCTCTGACATTCACTGCACGCTGAGAGGAAAACCGGGCTCCAACTTGCTGCGGAGCGCATATCAACGTAGAATCTAGCACAAACTAACTTCACCACCTCCATCGGAGGCAAAGTTTGTAAAACTGAATTGTGGGTGTGGTGAGGGGTGTATTTATAGGCATTTTGAGGTTTGGGAAACTTTGCCCCTCCTGGTAGGAATGTATATCCCATACGTCACTAGCTCATGGACTCTTGCTAATTACATGAAAGAAAAAAAATATTTATTTAATCTCTTGCTATTTCCTTCTTTTTTTTTCTCATTAAATATAATACAGCTTATATATCCATCTAATCAGTAAAGATAATTTTCCTGGTCAGTGAACGCTCAGGGGCATTTTTTATCTAGGGCTTACCTAACATTTCAATTTATAACAAAAATAAAATATTAATAGATCAAATTTAAAAAAACAAAACCAGAGATATAAACATACGTGCATAGCTTGGTAAATCTCCGGTATTCAAGTAAAACGTTTGACTGGTTGATGTGATCTTTGAATAGGTATCAGCGTAGTGCCCCATTAGAGGGCACCCATCATTGGGGCAGGGGAACCCTGTGCCCTGTGGAAGAAAAAGGTATTTAGTTTTCATGGACAATTACAAAATATAATAACTTAATGCGGTTTAGAGTTGCATGAACAATTTGTCCATCACTCCACTAGTCATGAGCTAGTTTAATTAGATTTAAAAAAATGATGTAGTTGAGGGTGACAAGATAGCTACAAAAAGAAAATGTCCTGCATCTACTATAAGGTAGATGGAGGTGTGTGATAGACATATACTTAGTTTAAAGGGACATTGTACACTAGATGTTTCTTTGCATTGATGTTTTGTAGATTATCCAGTTATGAAGCCCATCTGGGAGTGTTTTTGTAACAATGTATAGTTTTGTTTATTTTTTAATAACATTGTGCTGATTTTTAAAATCCTAACCAAGTCCCATATTATTAGATGTAGACTGATATCTACAGATTCCTGCTTGCTCCTGTTTATGTAATCTGTCTTTTCATGTGCATGGAAGGGGGTCTGCTCTTTCTTTTTTGCCAGCCCTTTCACTGTCTGTCCCAGCCTAACATCATCAAAAGTACTAGAATGTGAGATTCTAAGTAAGTTTTTAAAAGGTTTTATGCTGGATGTATAGATCAGTATCGGTGCATATTCTTCTGTATAGTAGTGTCTATTACTTGCAGTTATATGGAAACTGGTGTACACTGTCCCTTTAACTAAGTATATAGAAAGGTAAGTAGTAACACCATTTTTATAATTATTATGTAGCTGAAAAAAAATATTACTAATCAATTTAAAAAAACAACTTTTATTTATTATATATAGATAAACCAAGGATTGAATCCGAAGACACCTGAACTAAGGCTAAGACCCTTTAATCCGAGGGCTTCATTTCTTTTATTTCCAAGCTTATTGCTGAAATTAAAGTATAGGAGGCAAAGCGCTATTGATTCTAGCCACATAATCAAAAGATGCCAGAGCAAGTGGGTAAAAACAATGAGACACCGTTCAAAAATAGGCTCCCTAAGGTGTTTACTGTCCCTTATTAAGTAACATTTTTAGAAGTTTACAATGAAAGTTTAAAGAAACCAGCTTCAATTTCTTCTCCATCAACTCAACAATTGGCTTTATTTTAAAGCATATAAGATTTAGAATTTAAAGGGATATAACAAAAAGTCTGTTACATTGTTGTAATAAAGTGGGTTATACTTAATAGAAATCATTTCAATATGTATTATTCCTCATTTTAAAAATATTTTACCTTTTATTATTTTTTTTACTTAATTTGTGCAGTGTCCATTACTTTGTGTCACAGCCCTACAAGAGAACCAAGGTCTCTACAGGAAGGCATATCTAGCTTGATGGCATAAATCTTCTAGAGTAACATGAGCTGACTGAATGCAAAAGAAACAAAAGGAAGTCAGTTTTTCCAATGCTCAGAAGAGGGCAGAATGCAACTTAAAGGAACATTAAACCCAAACATTTTCTTTCATTATTCTCATGAAGGGGATCTGCAGTATGGAAAAGTCGCGGCTGGAAAGTGAGCGTTAGACCCTTTCCTGACTGACTGACTCTAAATACCAGCGGGCGGCCAAAACCAGCGTTAGGACCCCCTAACGTTGGTTTTGATGGCTAACGCAGAACTCTAAATCTAGGCGACAGTTTGCAAAGGTAAATTACATGAAAGGGGTGCAAAATAAACAACAAAAGTCTATTATTAAGTTGTTTCCCTAAACATAACTAAAGATTTTAGATTAAAATGTCCAGGTGTTTACTACCCCTTTCATATGTTTGCTTCCTTATAAATATTTTCAGACTGGGATATGTTCAATTGAATAACATATTTACTTTTCTCTTTGTAGCTTTTAGGGGCTCTTTAAATACAGAAGATATAGAAGGCTCAAGCTCACCGATTTAAATTCCGCATACGAAGGGCTGGGAAAACCAATATATCCATCTCGATAAAGGATGCTGTCTGTATAGTACTTGTAGCTTTTAAGATGATTGCATAGAACAACATCCATAATTCCTAGAAAAAGTAATGCAAATATACAGAAAAAATAAAATGTTCTCTACCACAGTAAATGGAACATATGTTCTAGAAATGTTTGTAAATCTCAGTTTGTTACAACAATCTAATGTTTTTAATTATATAAATTATTACAGAGAATAAAAAAATAAAATATTTTAACAATATATTAACAGAGAATGTTTTTTTCTTTCTTATAACTAAAAGAGGGTATTTTAGAATAAACTATATTTCTATTAGAAACACTAAATACATTTCGTGCACCTCCTTCTAATTAAGGGTGCTGCTATTACAGGTTATACTGCAGGTATCTGAAGGAGAGTTGCTGCTTGTGTGCAAACATACCAGCACTTAAATGCAGTGAAATACAGATTTCAACCTTTTGCACCCATGACTAGACGGAGGCGGGAATAACCTCTATACTAAGCTTATAAAGGGCTAGATTACAAGTGGAGTGTGGCTTGACGTTCCAACGTTAACTGCGCTAGAAGTAAGCTTTTTGGGCACGTCGAGTTGCGTTCATATTATGGGCTCCATTTATGAAGCAGCGAATGCTGCTTCGGAGTCCCATCATTCCAGGCTGGCGTGAAACGGAAGTTAAGAAGCAGGAGTCATAACCCAATGATCGGGATAATTGGCCGCCAGTGAGCAGGGGGCAGCATTGCACAAGCATTTCACTAGAAATATGAAACAAAAGCCTATGCTGTCAGCATTTAGTGATGTTGAGCGGACATGATTCGCTATAGCGAATCATGACCGCTCGACTTATAGTAAATCTACCCCTATGAGTTTAAAGTAAACTGTTTTCGCTCGCATACTAACCCGACGAGCATAAAAAGCCAAACTTACAATATTGCACTGCAATAACCTATTCCCCTATAGAAGTGAATGGAGCAAAAAAGTGGGGTAACAACCTAACACCCTACTTGCACGCAAACCCAATCGCATATTCTCATGTGCACTAACCCGACATTAAAATATGAATATTTCACATTCATAAATGAATATTTCTATATATAGCTGATGGTATTTTGGTACAATATATATGTATACCTATATATATATATATATATATATATATATATATATATATATACAGCATATACAGTATATATACACTGATATATATTGAAAAATATATTTAAAAATAATTAGAATATAGTCTGCTTTGTTCAGAACATAGGAGTGTGAAATATTTACAGTAAATACATAGTTAAAAACGTTATAAAAATTTGTATAAATATGTTTTTTCATGTTTTTATTTACTTAACTGTAAAGGGATACATATATATATATATATATATATATATATATATATATATATATATGTGTGTGTACATATGTATTTATATGTGTATATACATAAATACACATATAAATAGATTTGTACACATATATAGACACACACACACACACACATATATATATATATATATATATATATATTATACACACATACTTCTTTAGAGCTGTATATGTATGTATGTATGTATGTATGTCTATGTTAAAGCCTAACACCTGATACCTCATATATTTGAGCCCTTATAACTTTTGTGTGCAATATTTGTATTATATATTGTCATTATGAGTGTAACTGTACTTTGTAATATATTTTTGATGTGGTTTGTAACACTTTGTTGTTTCTTGAAACAGTTAACCAGAGCTCTGAGTAAGCGGTAATCATTCTAGCGTAAATCACGATTGCACTCAAGTGATCACGTTTTCTTTCAACTTGTAATACGAGTGGAAAACCTGAGTCCCTTTAATAAACATATTTGTTTAAATGCTTGTGGAGGTGTAATTTATTCCCCAATAGAACTGTAAGGGTTGTGCAATCCTATTTGAGAGACCAATAAAGCAAATACATCTTACCTTCCATAATTCCATCAAGAGCAATAATTCTGGAGAATATGCTTTTGTCACAACCTGACATATCTTTTCCTCCATTTGGATAGAAGTCCACATGGCCGACAGTTTGTTTCATTCCAAATCCTATAAAAACAGAATTTAGACATCAGTAGTATAGTAGTTTTGTTATTCATTGTCATTTTACCAAGATAGTAAAGAGAGAGTCAAGTACCTAAAAATGGAATCAGTGGTGCAACGTCTGTATGAATTATATCCACAAATGCAGCATCAGATGGATCGATTCTGACTTCAATTGGTGTTCCCTGAAAATAAGGTCCAGCTGGATCCAAACCTAGTTACAAAATGTTAATATATAATCTTAGAAACTTTTAGGGTTAACAAATATATTGTTTTTTTAACAAGTAAACCAATTGGGAGTAATAAAGCAAAGCAAATGCATAAATAAAAAAATTAACGGATGAACAAATGAATGAATAGATGAATGGATGAATGAATGAAAGAATAAACAGATGAACGAATGGATGAACGAATGAATGAAAGAATGAATGGACAAATTAATGAAATGATGAGGTCATCACTGAAGGATTCTTAAAAAATGATCATATACCCATACAGCATGAATTGTACCATTGCATACCAGTTATTCGTGCAATTCCAGGCTTCCTCTTTCCAGCCTCCCCAGCAGTGTGTGCTCCCAGACTGTGACCAATCAGATGGACGTTTGACAGGGAATACCCAAAATTATTCTGAAAAAAATAATAATTTGCAGTGTAAAATAATTACAAATAAGATTTTAACAAAAGCAGATGTTTAAAGTCAGAACGTGTAAAGATAGTAGAAAAATCCACTAAATAGGCATGAGAAATAATTATCTGGTTACATTTTTACTTTAAGATTGTAATATAAAATATTTGATTCTGTGTTTTAAAAAAATAATTTTGAAATATAAATTCATTCAAAATGCCTAACATGCTTGAAACATTGTTTTATGAATCTATGTCATTTAAACCAGCCTTTTTGAAAGTTATTTTTGTTTTGTTTTGGGGTTTTTATCTTTAGAATTAAAGCTTTGTCATTCAGTGGAGATACATGGGGGTAACCTGTTGACTGCCCAGACTTCTTTTTGTCTGGAAACAGTTGGCTGACATGGTTCAAACTCAGGTTTTAGAAAATAATTAACTGTTTTAAAAAAATAAGTTGACTTTACCCAAGTTTTTATATATTTTTTTTTTTACTTTTAACCTATTCTTCCCATGGCTTCAAGGCACAAGCTGGTTTTATAGGTTATTAATGGTCTATGTTTTCAAATATAATCATTATGATCAATAACAAGATGATATGTAAATGAAATGTAAATGTTAAAGAGAAAGTCTACTCCAGATTTTTTATTGTTTAAATTGATAAATAATCCCTTTATTACCTATTCCCCAGTTTTGCACAACCAACACGGTTATATTAATATACTTTTTACTTCTGTGATTACCTTGTTTCTAAGCCTCTGCAAACGGTTCCCCTTATCTCAGTTATCTTGACAAACTTTCCTTTTACCCAATCATTGCTGACTTATGATAAACTCCAATGTAATCTATATGACACACACGAACTAGCACTGTTAAGCTGTGAAAAACTATCAAAATGCTCTGAGATAAGAGGCGGCCTTCAAGGGCTTAGAAATTAGCATATGAGCCTACCTAGGTTTAGCTTTTAAAAAAAGAATACCAAAAGAACAAAGCAAATTTGATGATAAAAGTAATTTGGAAAGTTGTTTAAAATGTCATGCCGTATCTGAATCATAAAACTTTTATTTTGTCTAGACTGTTTATTTAAACTTTCTATAATGTAAGTCATAGTTACACACCTGAAGCGTATCAAGAAAATAGGCCAATTCTGCCCCAACAACACGAATATTGTTCGCTGCCCGTGTGTATAGTGTACGAGATCCTCTTCTCCAGTCAACACAAAAACAGTTTACATCTTCGACTTCAAACATTTGCTAGAAAATAAATAGTTGTATTAAAAAAATAATCAAAGCCCCCGACCTAGCAAGATCCTGTAAAATGACTTGTCAGTAATAAAAGTCCCCTCAGGGATTGTTTTAAAGGCAATATCTACCTGGGGAACTGCGTATGGCATTAAGGGGAGCTTACTCATGAGAGACACTTACTTTACAGTATAATGCTCACTAAAAAAAGATTATTATTTCCATGCTGCTGAGTTTTTTACTAAATTTTAATCTGTGCAATGAGAAAAATCCTCTGCGTGTGATGTCACGTTGTGGGCGGAGACCAACCTTCTGAACGGCAAACTGCAATTATAGACATTGTTTACAATATACAGTCTGTGCAATATATGAATGTTCTAGCTGTGGATGTTCTCTGTAAACCCCAGTGATTTTAACACATGTTTTAATAAATTGTTTTAACATTCATCCGAGTTCACTTCTATCTGCTCCTGTTGGAGTCTCCCATTGCTTTTATATCTAGAGCTTGATGTGAGGCTCTGCAGTATGTGAGTATACAACTTACATATGAATTAACCCTGTGGTCTCACAGGACTTCAATATTGGCAGCATTCATCTGTTTTATTTGAGGTTAACCCTTGCAGTTCGACTGCAGCATTTGTTTCCACTGAGAAGTAATCCCTGGGATCACTTATGCACATTTGGAGTTGGGACTTAGTCTCCAATTGACTTTTTTGGACTTATCCTTTTTGCACTAACACATTGTTTTCTGTTTGAATAATATCAAATGTACCATTTGAATATTGATTCTCATAAACTCCACTGTAAGTCAATGTGAATCAACGTTCAATATTCAAATGTAATATTCAGGTGTTTGTATTTTACATCCGATATTTAAATACTAAAATATGTTCTATAGAAACAATAAAATGGTAAAGCAATAGGAGAGGGATATGTTCTACCATTCAAATGTCCAAAAATCAACTAATATTTGCCTATCCCTACTCTATAATTTATCTATACCTAAGTCTAGTAGAAATTGTATACAGGTATACCTCACTTTACAGCGCTTTACTTTACAGCGCTTCGCTAATACAGCGCTTTGTGGAGCTGAAGTTCAGCCTCCAAGGATTTTGAAACAGTGCTGTGATCATTGTGAGATTGCGAGAAAAGTTACTGGCACCATTTTGTTATGCTTAGTTCACTCTGTTTACATCATTACAGTGCAATCTGTGTCTCGGTGCTATCGTCTGGCAAATTATACTACAGTAATTGTCACTATTTTACAGGTACAGTATTTATTGAATACTGTGCTGTGCTAGTGTTAAACTAAACACAGCACTATTGCACACCTAATATTTGTTAGTTAAAACATGTTTTCAAGTTTTTAAACACACTGGCAAGTGAAAAGAAAGCTAAAACTGCCTTGTTTCACTTTAAGGCGGTTTTCACTTTACAGCAGGGCTCCGGTCCCTAACCCGCTGTATGAGCGGGGTATACCTGTAGTTGGTTTCTCCTATAAGTCAGCTAGTTACTGGTTACAGTTGCAGTCCATGGATATTTACACTATTACTTTGCATATACTTTGTTACATTTCTATATCACATATATGTGTTACTCCAGAAGATGCTTTGTGACACACCTGACCTGTGTGACAAACCCATAAGTTCCTTTGATGTATAATGATATAAAATAGATAAAAAGAAACATAAAGTAATATGTGCTTATCGAAAATAATTTAGAAAATATGTTATTAAAAGTCTCTGAAAATCAGATGTTATGGTCATGAACATATTTTATTGGGTGAAATTGCTCTTCACAATGCAAGTGGGTTTGTCACCCTTGAGTTGATTCTTACTGAAACAAGTTACAAAATTTTACAGTCTACTTGCTGGTGAACTTCATTTTAAAGAGACACCCTAGCTCAAATTGTAATCCACATGGATGCATTTCGGTTTTGAATAGAAGAATTTTTTGTAATGTACATGTATTAGCAAAAAATCTTCTAATAAAAGCTATAGCTATTTCAAAAGTGTATTTAAGTATGCACTGTGCACAGGCATTTTAAACACAGCACTTGCTCAGAGAGGCTAATGTTCTTGTACCATATGGTAATGACTTAATGTATTAATTGCTGACACGATAAAAAAAAAACACTGGTGCTCTGAGCAGCTGCAGTATTTAAAATGCTGGTGCACTGAGAATATCTAGCTATGCTTTACATGCACGTGCAGTGAAAAATGTTAACACTAAAACAGTGATAACTTTTACTAAAAACATTTTATATTCAAAGGCATAATTTATCTATGTGCATTTAAATTTTGACTGGAATGTCCCTTTAAGCAGTGGTGCAAAAACATCCAACAGACAGAAAAAGTATCTTCATCTGAGCAACAGCACACAGTTTCACATAGTTTTTTTAAAACATATTTTTATGACAAATATAATTAAATGACAAAATACTAAATTTCATGTGGTTTATAATCAAAGATGCAAGCATTTTTGTGGGGGGGTTTTCCCAGCAAATATACCTTTATTTGTGATTATCCTTTCTAGCTCTGAGTTTCCTATTAAAGTGCAATAAGTATCCCTTCCTTTAAATTACAGGACATGCATTCTATTCCTTAGAACAGTGTTTTTCAACCAGTGTGCCGTGAGAGATCCTCAGGTGTGCCGCAGCAGACTGACAACAGTGTGACATTTTTTAAATGTTGCTTGTTTTTTTATTCTAGGCGTTTTTTTTTATTTTAAGTGAGATGATGACTGATGGGGGGGACTTTTCCCAGTGTGGGGGTGTCCCTCTTTCAAATTTTGAATTATTGGGAGGTATGTGACAGGCTCATCAGGAATCATTTACAACCATGACATATTGACATTCATTCACAGACAATCATTATGATTGTTTGTGAATGAATGTCAATATGTCATGTATAGTTTGTAGGAGGCATGACAGTACAGTGTGTGTGTGTATGTATGTATGTATATATATGTATATATATATATACATACACTGTATTAAGCTACAATGTGTTATTTTGTAAAATATTGGGATGGTGGTGTGCCGCAGGATTTTTTTATGTAAAAAAGTGTGCCACGCCAAAAAAAAGGTTGAAAATCACTGCCTTAGAAAGTGCACTGATGACTTGTATTGCTGTAAACTGTAAGCAAATGCACTAGAAAATATGTGGAGTATCATTTGCTCCAGGACTCAACTAGTTTTAATGGGGTTTTTTTTTGGGGGGGGGTTATTTACAGAAAATATAAGAAATTTAATTGTTCTGTTATTGTATTATTTTTTATTTTATCTTTTAAAATTGTGTCCATTTCTCATTTTGGGAGAGCTAATTCATTAAATGACTACTATAAACAGTAGAATCAAATAATAGACGAACACACAATAAAAAGACAATGAAATAGAACTTACTTTGAACTTGAAATCAGCAGAACATTTTTTTGTCAGATTTCAAAGTTAATCCAATTTCCCTCCCCCTGTATCATGTGACAACCATCAACCAATCACAACTTGCATATATGTATGTACTGTGCACTTTGCACATGCTCAGTAGGAGCTGGAGCCTCAGAAAGTGTGCATATAAAATAATATGCATGTTTTGATAATGAACATATATTGGAATTATTGATTTAAGTGCATACTTTATCTGAATCATGAAACTTTAAAAAAACACCAGTCAATATAATATACAACATACAGATTTACGAATCTTTACCTTGCACATATTTTTTAGCCAATTTTGTTCCCCTGTGTCATAAAATCCATGGATTATGAAGCGAGATTTCCTGTTTGTTTTAAAATTTGATGCTGAAATTGAGGAAATATTTACAGCTTGGAGCTCCTGTGAAACAAAACGACAATGTAATTCACTCTTTCTGCTTATTTGAAACAATCTAACAAACGAACCAAAATTGAAAATTTCGCCTTCAAATATATTGAATCAGAAAACACATTTTGCTCCAATTGTTAGATGATTTAATCTTAAAGGGACAGTGTACTCCAGAATTGTTATGGTTTAAAAAGCTAGATATTTACTTTATTACCCATTCCCCGGGTTTGCACAGCCAACATGGTTATATTAATATACTTTTTACCTCTGTGATAACCTTGTATCTAAGCCTCTGCAGATTGCCCCTTTATTTCAGTTCTTTTGGCAGACTTGCATTTTAGCCAATCAGTGCCTTCTCATAAGTAACTCCATGGGTGAGCACTATTTTATCTATATGGCACACATGAATTAATGCCCTCTACCTGTGAAAACTGTCAAATACATTCATTTCATGCGCTTTACTTGTAATCTAGTACAAAATGTTGAATTATGCATGGTAAAAAAAACGTTTTAATGAAACAGTATAGTTACTGGGAAAACTAAGGACAGATGAGATGTGTCTTTTTTAATGCATGATGAATTCTGTGTTAGGGAGGCTACATGTATACATACTAAACTACATGTATTGTACATTTGTTTCAGTTACTTTAAACACATTAACTGCCATTTTTATTCCAGCCTCTCATTGGTACTGTGTGGAAACACAATTTGTGAATTACACAAAAACTGTCTATAATACATGTATTAAACTGTACTTTATTTAGAATATTCTATTAGCGTATTAGCAAGCACAGGCTATGAGAATTGCATGTTTTCTAGTAAAGGGTCATAAGAGTTGAGAAATGACATTCTCTAACTTGTTAGAGGATGTAATTTTAAGACTATCGACTTTGCACTATTGTGGCTTTAACCTCTGCATAGGGGTTAAACACACAGTCGAAATTCCGCTTGGGAACCAGAGCATTGTTTGTCCCGAGCAGAAACCCCTGCTGATCCATTCAGCAGCACTAGTTGCACATCTGAGTTGTGCTGTCAGTACTGCTGAAAGGACGAGCAGTGCTAGTTGCACATCTGAGTTGTGCTGTCAGTACTGCTGATTGGATGAGCAGCGCTAGTTGCACATCTGAGTTGTGCTGTCAGTACTGCTGATTGGATGAGCAGCGCTAGTTGCACATCCGAGTTGTGCTGTCAGTACTGCTGATTGGATGAGCAGCGCTAGTTGCACATCTGAGTTGTGCTGTCAGTACTGCTGATTGGATGAGCAGCGCTAGATGCACATCTGAGTTGTGCTGTCAGTACTGCTGATTGGATGAGCAGCGCTAGTTGCACATCCGAGTTGTGCTGTCAGTACTGCTGATTGGATGAGCAGCGCTAGTTGCACATCCGAGTTGTGCTGTCAGTACTGCTGATTGGATGAGCAGTGCTAGTTGCACATCTGAGTTGTGCTGTCAGTACTGCTGATTGGATGAGCAGCGCTAGTTGCACATCCGAGTTGTGCTGTCAGTACTGCTGATTGGATGAGCAGCGCTAGTTGCACATCTGAGTTGTGCTGTCAGTACTGCTGATTGGATGAGCAGCGCTAGTTGCACATCTGAGTTGTGCTGTCAGTACTGCTGATTGGATGAGCAGCGCTAGTTGCACATCTGAGTTGTGCTGTCAGTACTGCTGATTGGATGAGCAGCGCTAGCTGCACATCTGAGTTGTGCTGTCAGTACTGCTGATTGGATGAGCAGCGCTAGTTGCACATCTGAGTTGTGCTGTCAGTACTGCTGATTGGATGAGCAGCGCTAGTTGCACATCTGAGTTGTGCTGTCAGTACTGCTGATTGGATGAGCAGCAGGTTTTAAATGGAATTACACAACTCTAATATATATTTATGTACATTGTCTGATTGTATCTTACTGGCAGTTATCATGCCTGGTCTATCACCAATACACTGGAAATCTTTACTTCATGGTTGAGAGTTCGTTTTGTTACTAGTGTATTGGTTTTGCACTGTAATGTACAAACATACATATAAAATTACTATAAATGTTTTATATAAAACACTGCCGTTTATTGATCAAATGTTGTCAAAATTGCTTGTCTCTTAGTTTTGAGGTTATTTAATTAAGTCTCTAGTTGCATTAATTAGATGTTGTTATAATCTTACTTTGTATAAAAATAAGCAAAGAGGACTTACTTGGAAGTTAGTGGGATTTTCTCTAGTGTACAGCAGGAATCGAACATTAATCACTTCTGGTGACCATGGTAATTTTGCAATTGGTCTCTCCAGAGTTCCAGACCATGGGTAGTTGTTTGTGAAACACCCAATTCTTTCATAGCAGACTTCCTCTCCTGTTAAATATGAGACCAAAAAATTTGAAAATATTCATGATAGATAGATAGATAATAGATCAATAGATGATCAATAGATTATAGATAGATAATAAATTGATAGATGGATAGATAAACAGATAGATGGACAGACAGACATATAGATAGATGGACAGACAGACATATAGATAGATGGACAGACAGACATATAGATAGATGGACAGACAGACATATAGATAGATAGATAGATAGATAGATAGATAGATAGATAGATAGATAGATAGATAGATAGATAGATAGATAGATAGATAGATAGATAGATAGATGACAGACAGACAGACAGATTATTGATAGATAGATGATATTTAGATAGATGATAGATAGATAGATAGATAGATAGATAGATAGATAGATAGATAGATAGATAGATAGATATGTAAGTAGCTGGTTACTTACCTTCCACAGCCTGTGCTAGAAGAACAACTGACCACACAGCCCAAAACATCTGGAATTTGAAGTAATTTATAAATGTAACTAATAGTAAATTGTGTGCTTGTCAAACACACCTAACATCTAAAGAAAAGTACAACATTAAATAAAAAAGCACTTTTTAAAATAAATTTTAAAATATCCTTCATGTGGAAAATATATTCCCTTATCCTTTTTCCATCTTTTCAGCTTTGTTTTATAACTTTATTGAACTAATAAATTACTACAGTACATTAATATAAATGTGACTTCATGTATTGAAATCATATCAAGCTTGACAAATATTGCGGTAATATGATTGCAATAATATGATAGCAGTAATTTGATTGCAGTAATATGATTGATTGTAGTAATATGATAGCGGTAATATGATAGCAGTAATATGAGTGCAGTAATATGATTGCAGTAATATGATAGCAGTAATATGATAGCAGTAATATGATAGCAGTAATATGATTGCAGTAATATGATTGCAGTAATATGATAGCAGTAACATGAATCACATTTATCTTAGAGTGCTGCATCAATTTATGGATTGTATATATTTTGTTGTTGATCAATATCTGCTGTCACTCATTTGGATAAATAGATGTTTGAATAGGCATTTGTGTAGACAGTCAAATACAGATCAGATATCACAATTTGTCTATTTCATTTTATACGTTAGTTATATTTGTTACGAATATTGCACTAATTAAAGCATTTCTATGTGATAAAATCTAAAGATTGTAGCAGCCAATTTGGATAATATAGAAAAAATATAAATATTTATAAGTTTATAGAAAATATTTGAAAGGTTTATCATGCTAAGATTATTGTTTCCATATTGTTTTTTAACCATTGTCTGTTTTGGGTTAGACTAAGCCAATAACTAAAAAAATAAATATCACTTGTGAGTAATCATTATTTTTATTTCTTTGTAATGATCAATGCATAATAACTGTGAGAATGTTATTGTAATGTACATTGTTACTTACCTTGAAATCAAGTCTGCAGAAACTGTTGTGTGAGCTGACTGCCCCCTTTACCTTTATATGCCCTGTGACATGGGCGGGGTACTGCTATGGGTGTTTTTTGTTTTACAGAGAACAATGGTAAGAAAATGCTCACTAGGGGCTACACCAAACACCTTAATCCACTGCAGAAACTGTGACAATTTATAAAGTAGATTTTTACAACAACAAAAATGATGAAGATAGTAAATATTGGTAAACAACTTTGGAACCATAAAATATCATTTGCACTTCAATTGCAGAGAAATGTGAATTAAACAAATTTGATTGAATCACCGATTGAAACCTAGGGAATGATGTTATTGCTTCTACTTCTTGTATTATATGTCAATATTAGTTTTATTCTGATATAACAATGCTAGAAAACTACCAACAGAAAATGACTGAAATGTTCATGATGCTTGATAGATGTCCCATTATTAATATTATAACATTTAGGAACGTCCTTCATAGATAGATAGATGGCTCAATTCACTATGGAAGTCCTAATACTTAAAGGGACACTGAACCCAATTTTTTTCTTTCATGATACAAACAGAGCATGCAATTTTAAGCAACTTTCTAATTTACTCCTATTATCAATTTTTCTTTGTTCTTGTGCTATCTTTATTTGAAAAAGAAGGCATCTAAGCTAAGGAGCCAGACAATTTTTGGTTCAGTACACTGGACAGCACTTGTTTATTGGTGGGTGAATTTATTCACCAATCAGCAAAAATAACCCAGGTTGTTCACAAAAAATGGGCCGACACGTATATTCTTGCTTTTCAAATAAAGATACCAAGAGAATGAAGAAAGTTGCTTAAAATTGCATGCTCTATCTGAATCATGAAATAAAAATTTTTGGTTCAGTGTCCCTTTAAAGCAGTGTTTCCCAAACCCAGTCCTTAGGACCCTTAACAGGCCATATATTCATTATATCTTGATTAGAGCACAGGTGAAATATTCAGCTGATGGGTGAGAGCAGGTTAGTAACCATGGTTACTGATCAGCTGATTGTTTCACCTGTGCTCTAGTTAAGATAAAATGAATATCTGGTCTGAGTAAGGGTCCTGAGGACTGGGTTTGGGAAACACTGACTTAATGTAGATTGGATACATGATTTGAAATAAATAATGAATGGGTTGCACAATTGACTCAAAGCACACCTACCTTGTGTATCCTACATTTACACAACCTTAAAAAACCTGTCAATAATATGTATAGATATACAATGCATTTGTGCAGTATTCTATTGGTAGAGGAATGGTATGGAGACACATTCAATCTTTCATCCTTTCTTGAAATTACAGAAATATATCAAAATACATGAAAAGAAATGATTTATTCTTTGTATTATTCATAGGTCTGTAACTATACACACACTAGTGTTCGATATAAATCTATATTTCTTATAAAATGTGTGAGTCTGTGCGTATGTGTGACAGAGGTTTAGAAGAAGGGGCTGATTATTGACACAGGTGGAAAACCAAATGAAAAGCAATAAACTTTCAACAAAGAAACAAGGTCTTTGAATATGCAAAGGAAGTAATTTACTCTCCTCAAGGATGTCCTCTTGTCATACAAAAACATTTCAGGTTACAATATATAAACAGGACAGTTAAAGGGACAGTCTACTCCAAATGTTTTATTGTTTAAAAAAGATAGATAATCCCTTTTATCCATTTTCCAGTTTTTCATAACCATCACATTTACATTAATATACTTTTTACCTCTGTGGTTACCTGGTATCTAAGCTTCTGCAGACTGCTCCCTTATTACAGTTCTTTTGACAGACTTGCATTTTAGCCTATCAGTGCTGACTCATAAATAACTCCAAGGGAGTGAGCACAGTGTTTATCTGTATTGCACAAATGAACTAGCACTGTCTAGCTGTAAAAAACTTTCAAACTGCACTGAGATAAGAGGCGGATTTCAAGGGCTTAGAAATTAGCATATGAGCCTACCTAGGTTTAGCTTTCAACAAAGAATACCAAGAGAACAAACCAAATTTGATGATAAAGTATATTGGAAAGTTGTATAAAATTGCATGCCCTATCTGAATCATGAAAGTTTAATTTTGGCTAGGCTGTCCCTTTAAGACGAGGGGGGAATGGAAAATTGGTAGATACACAAACACATTGGCACATGACACTGTATAAATGTGAAAACATTCACGATCAAACATATCCATTTGCACAATTTATTTTTTGCAGTGAGTGGGATAGTATGTTACACACACTCTGCACAGGTAGATGTCTGTTAGTGTGAATACACCTTGTTTTTAATTATGTAATTCTGCAACCTCTTTTTACTGCAATTATTTTTCAATAGCCAAACTCCACCAACCATTTGTCTTATTTGCAGGAGCCAGTCTCATCTTTAGTCTGCAGACAACAAGGCTAATGTGCATAAAGTTAGTATAAAGTCCCCTGTTATGCAATTGATATCAGTTAAAGCCAGTTAGTAAAAGATATATAGTAGGGTTTGGGTTGAGAAGTCAGCAGGGTACCTTCCACGTTCTGAGAAGAAGAAATTGCTCAATTTTCAGAGCTAGAAAAAATGTGAAACATCCAAGAAAGTGCCTACTTTTACAGCTATGAAAAAAGTGTATTTTAAAATTAATATCTTTGGAAAAAATCATGATGGAACTATACATAATATAGATATTACATTAGTAAGCTGCTGGCTATATAAAAATACAATATTGCAAATTCCCCTTTTAAAAGAAAGGGGAAAGATAGCACTAAATCAAATTGCTACAAAGTAATGGGACATCCATCCCCACATGGAAGCTCATGCGTTTCGGCTAATAAACCGTATTCATAGCTAAATACCACACATCACACTCAAAATTTAAAAGAAGAGCCTACATATCCCATTGGTTAAAACATAAGTGGGAGGTTGTCACGTGTTAACTAATAGTACCAATCAATACAGAGACAAAAAACATATATAAGTAAATATATATATACATATATATATATATATATATATATATATATATATATATATACAGTATATATATATATATATATATATATACACACACACATATATATATATAAATATATATATATATATATACAATAGTAAAGGATTTGTTGTTAACAACAAGTGGCAAACATACATATAAAAGAGGAAAGAAGGACCACCTATAAACAAAAAGTATAAGGGAAAACTATAAGGAAAAACCACCTATTGCATTAATCCGTTGTTGGGAATATACCATGGAACAAAAAATAAGTCACTTTTTCATGACAAAAATGTATATCCTTTTCACTGATCTGTAAAGCTAAGTGTACTTGGCACTGACAAGAAATAAACATGAAAATTGCAAATAAAATCCAAACTGTTATAAAAAGTGACTTATTTATTTTCAATCCCTTCTGCAGTAACTAAAGTCAGACATAGCACAAACCGCTAGACAATTTAAAGGTTCTTTTAAAACACAGAAACAACTAAGAATATCTATTATACCTGCAGACAAAATCACTGACAATACCCTTAGATTTCCCTTAGAGGGAAGTGTTTTTGTTTTGTGAGCCTCTGGCCTCTTTCTAAAAAAAAATACAATAAACTATCCAGCAACAAACCTGGCTAATTTTTATCCTTAAAGGGACATAAAACCCCAACATTTTATTTCATGATTTAGGCAGAACATAGAATTTTAAACATCTTTCCAGTTTACTTATATTATCAAATGTGCTTCATTTACTTGGTATCATTTGTTAAAGGAGCAGCAATGCACTACTGGTTTCTAACTAAACACATGGGAGAGCCAATGACAAATGGTATATATATATATATATATATATATATATATATACATATATACATATCCTCCTGAGCTAGATAAACCTTTCAGCAAAGTATAACAAGAGAAGGAAGCAAATTAACCCTTTAATGACTAGCGTTGTACCCTGTATGACGCTAGTCATTATGCTCTTAAGGACCAGCGACATACCCTGTACGTCGCTGCAGTCCTCGGCTTCTCTCTGCCGCGTTCTTGCTAAAAATACCGAGATCGTACTATTACTGCATGCCCCATGAGTGGGGTACTGCAGAAATAGATTTGCAGAATTACTGATGCAGAGAGGGCCACTCAGGTGGGAGGCTGATCTCTACACTAAAGCTAAAATTAACCCTACAAGCTACCTAATTAACCCCCTTGACTGCTGGGCATAATACAAGAGTGGTTCACAGCGGCAATTAGTGGCCTTCTAATTACCCAAAAATTAATGCCAAAGCCATATGTCTGCTATTTCTGAACAAAGGGAATCCAATAAAAGCATTTACAACCATTTGTGCCATCATTGCACAAGCTGTTTGTAAATAATTTCAGCGAGAATCCTAAAGTTTGTGAAAAGTTAAAAAAAAAAATTATTTGATAGCATTTGGCGGTAATATGGTGGCATGAAATATACCAAAATGGGCCTAGATCAATGATCAATACTTTGGGTTGTCTACTACACTACACTAAAGCTAAAATTAACCCTACAAGCTCCCTACAAGCTCCCTAATTAACCTCTTCACTACTGGCCATAATACAAATGTGGTGCGCAGCAGCAGGGCCGTCACTAGAAATTTTGGGGCCCCTGACTCAACCATTGATCAGGCCCCCCCCCCCCCCTCCTTTGACATGTGCAATTTTTGACCAAGTGACTAAAATGTATATGCACTTTATTCTTAATTGTCTATTTAAACTGGGAAATGTTGTAAAGGTAGTAACATACACACAAACACAGAGACACTAATACACTGAAACACACAAACACACTCACACATAAGGATTCACATATAGACACTCTAGCAGACACGCAAAGAAACACACTCAGACACAAACACCCAAACAGACACTTAGCACTTGTTTACATTGACCTGACAAGTAATGAGGTAAACTACAGTTTTGTAAAACAAAGGAGATTTAGAAAACAAAATATGGAGTTCTGATTATCTTTTTGTAAAGGAAGATGACAACTAAATTATGACAACAGCATGCAGTGGCTGAAAGGAAGGGCCCTGAACTGCCTAAACAATTATTTAAAGGTTAAATGGTGGAGTGGTTACTTCCGGAAAGGTCTTGTTAGTCTCAAAGTCTGTAGAAAGATGTGAATAATTAGTAGTAAGGTCAAAATGTCCTAAAAAGGAACAGACAATGGACACACACACACAAACTCAAACTCAAACTTGCACATACACACATACACCCAAGGAAACACAGACAGGGACATATACACACATACACACACAGAGACACCCACAGAAAACACGCAAAGACATACACACACACACACACACACAGAGAGACAACCATATGAAAAACACAGAAAGACATACATACACACACCCTCACGGAGACATCCACAGAAAACAAACAAAGACATACACACACCCTCACAGAGACACCCACAGAAAACACAGACATACATACATACATACATACACACAAACACCCTCACAGAAACACCCATAGAAAAAGCTCAAAGACATATGCACACACCCTCACAGGCATCCACAGAAAATGCACAGACATACACACGGTAACACCCCCCCTCACAGAGAGACCCACAGATAAAAAATACATACACATAGAGACACAAACCAAAGCACAAAGACATAAACACATACACCCACAGAAACACTCACAGGAGGAAACATTTATGCACCTTGCATACCCTAAATGAACAGTGTGTGACATGCATGATAAAAAAAATGCAGAAATTAAGAGATCACTTTTTAAAGAATCATATTTGTAAATGTGCAAACAAAAATAATTTTGTGAATTCAAAATTGTACATTAATGAGCTGGGTAGATGGCTAGATGAAGAAAAGTACCTTTCAAAGGTTGACATATGTTTGTTTGTTTTTTTCCCATTTTCCCCAACCAAGAGCACCACTTCAAATATAGTGTACAAATTTTCCCATCTGTCAGCTGTACTTATGGATTTTGAAAATGCTGTACTCTATATGGTCTTGGTGGGACCATAAGCTGTGGTACTCATACCATTAGATCAGGTTAAATGCAGGATTTAGGCTTGTTGGTATGTATTTCAAAACTAAGTCAACTGTAGTGTAAACTGAACAGTTTTAAGTTAACCTGTCTCATTTCAAACACTGAGCAATCTTAGTCTGAGAGTATAAAATTTTATGCAGATGTAAAAATCTTAGATAAAATGCCTCCTTGCATCTGGAAAGTCCTTGCATAAAGAGGCAGTAAACTGGAATGTAATATATATATATATATATATATATATATATATATATATATATATATATATATATATATATATAAAATGCATATCTGCCAAAAGGGCATCTACCATTTGCGTACTGAGGAGGAAACATTTCTGCATGGTTTTAAATATAGAATTTCTACAGCATTGTCAAATAATCATAAATACACTGCTGCTAAAAAATGTGTTTTATGGACCCCTAGCCCCACCATACAACTACTACCACACTGAAGTTACAATCCAAAATTGCACAAAGAAATAAAAAACATTTGCTAAGTAAGTCCTACCTCCTCTTCAAATGAAAGTGATCTGCCGTCTGACTCAGGCACACACTGTACAAAGTGCCAAGTCTGTCTCACACTGAGCATAGTGGTTTAGTGCACACTAAGAAATCCTCTCAAATGCTAATACTTTACTCCTTGTAATAACATTTCCCACGCTCAATTAATTTTTTTTTTTTTTTTTTTTTTAGTTCTTGCCTCATGGGGCCCCCTGGCTCATTGGGCCCCTGACAGGAGTCACCCCTGTCACCCCCTGATAGTGGCCCTGCGCAGCAGCATTTAGCGGCCTTCTAATTACCAAAAAGTAATGCCAAAGTCATAAATGTCAGCTATTTCTGAAAAAAGGGGATCCCAGAGAAGCATTTACAACCATTTTTGCCAAGCTGTTTGTAAATAATTTCAGCGAGAATCCTAAAGTTTGTGGAAAAGTTAGTGAAAAAGTTAACATTTTTTTTTATTTGATTGCATTTGACGGTAAAATGGTGGCATGAAATATACCAAAATGGGCCTAGATTAATACTTTGGGTTGTCTACTTAAAAAAATATATATACATGTCAAGAGATATTCAGGGATTCCTGACAGATATCAGTGTTACAATGTAACTATCGCTAATTTTGAAAAACAAATGGTTTGGAAATAGCAAAGAGCAACTTGTACTTATTACCCTATAACTTGCAAAAAAAGCAAAGAACATGTAAACATTGGGTATTTCTATACTCAGGACAAAATTTAGAAACTATTTAGCATGGGTGTTTTTTGGTGGTTGTAGATGTGTAACAGTTTTTGAGGGTCAAAGTTAGAAAAAGTATATTTTTTTCATCATAGTTTATATATTTTTTATAGTAAATGATAAAATATGATAAAAATAATGGTATCTTTAAAAAAATTAGAAAAACGGTATATAATATGTGTGGGTACAGTAAATGAGTAAGAGGAACTTACAGCTAAACACAAACACCGCAGAAATGTAAAAATAGCTCTGGTCATTAAAGGTAAGAAAATTAAAAATGGTTTGGTCCTTAAGGGTTTAAATGATAGAAATAAATTAATGTCTAATTATGACCTTACTGTCCCTTTAACCCAGACAATAGATAAATAGATTAATAGATAGATAGATGGATAGATAGATAGATAGATAGATAGATAGATAGATTAGATAGATTAGATAGATAAACTAGATTAGAAAGATTAGATAGATTAGATACATTTAGATAGATGATAGATAGATAGATAGATAGATAGATAGATAGATAGATAGATAGATAGATAGATAGATAGATAGATAGAAGATAGATAGATAGATAGATAGATAGATAGAATAGATAGATAGACAGAATAGATAGATAGATAGATAGATAGACAGAACAGATAGATTTAGATAGATAGATGATAGATAGATAGATAGAAAGACAGATAGAGAGATAGATAGATTAATCCTAAAAAAAATGGATAACAAACATGAGTAATTAACATTATATGGAATTACATTTTTAGTTCTCCCTTTAAAGCAAATTGTCATTTGGCTGGATAGAATAGTATGAGTCTAGGCTATACAACAGACATGTTTATTCCAGGATATTCTCTATTCATGACCAGTATTTTTACCTTTATTACTGTCATAGGGCTTGATTGCTTCCGCTAGAAGTAATATTTTTGCACGCGTCAGGCACAGTGCATATTACAAGTTGAAAGTAAAAGATTTTTTACTCACTTGGGCAAAAAGTTGAAGTTAGAATATCATGACTGCTTTAACGTATTCCCCCAAAGACTACAATAGAGCATGAAAGGTGCAGAAAAAACTAACACCCTACTCGCACTCAAACCCGATCGCATATTCTCAAGTGTGTTAACCTGACGTAAAAATATGAATATTTCACATTCCAATGTTCTTCACATAGCAGAATATATTCTATTTATTTATAAATATATATCTCTACATAAATCTGATGGTATTTGTACATTATACAGTATATATATATATATATATATATATATATACACACATGTTTATATAGGTATAGATATATACAGATTAGGGATGGGCGAGTGCAATTTGCTTGGCAAAACGAATAGTCCTGTGGACAGTCGTTTTGGACAATCGAATGTTGATAAAAATGAAAGCCATTAATATTTGGTATTCAAATGCTATTTTCAGTTTTCAAATGTTCATAATTAGATTAAATATCCATTTTTGAAATTTCGAATGTAACATTCAATTTAACAAATACTATTCAAAAGTTCAATAATTCATGTGGTTGGGAATTTAGTAAATTGAAACATAATAGATACACATGAATATTGATTACATTTTTTCTATTTCGAATATTTCATAATTTGAATATTTCATTTAAACAGAGCATTAAAAATACTATTACATACATATCAATTCAAATTGTTCTAATTCGAACATTGCATTATTCAAATGAAATTATGCAATATTTGAATTAGAAAAAATTAAATTGAATGTTAAATTTAAGAAATTATTAGAAATACCATTACATTAAACAAATATTAGAATGTTGTGCAAATATTCGAAATTTGAAAAAAAGGGTGGTTAACAACATGACAATTGGAAAACAAAGTTCTTTTGGAATCACAGGTTCGATTCCATATGAATTAAGAAGATATATATATAATAGTTTTATATAAGTTTTATAAAAGCCATTTTTTTCTTCTTTCTTCTTTTTTCTAATAACTGTTACCCAAGTATCTATATTTTTTTCCACTATACATCTACATCCTTGGCAAAACGGAACAATAACCTATATGGAATAAATAAAAGACTGGACAACTTATAAGTCTATATAGAACTCAATTGGATATCAGGAGAAATATATTGGAAGAAATTACACAAAACATGCCAGTAACAGTGGACAACATGGTTTACAGCCAATAACGAAGAGGATTAGGGAGAAGACTCACCTGGGTTATTACACACTCAAGTTTTGTCTGGAAAAAGGAGAGGTAATTGTATACAGTTTGACGTGTATACTAAAAGGAATTTCAGGAACTCCAAAAAAGGATTCAGAGCAACCAGTAAAAGGTGTGGGAATACCAATCACCAATTGAAAACAGCTTGTTCACAGAGGACTCCCAGAAGCCCAGTAATAGTGACCAATAAGGTAAAAAGATCCCTTTCTCAACATCACAGACTATTTTATCCACACAAAGCCACAACAAAGACTGTATAGAAGCACTTTATTCCACTAAAATATTGAAATATTTATCACACATCTGTTTACCTCGAAAGAGGAACTAAGACTCTAAGACAAAATTGGGAATTTTGAATCACCTGGAAACACTAGAAATAACAGTATTGTGTCACTTATTTATATTTTGATTCATCACTTTTTATTTTTCGTCAATTTTATATATATATATATATATATATATATATATATATATATATATATATATATATATATATATATATACACACACATTTTTTCCATTTTTTCTATTTTTCTATTTTTTTATGGCATTTTGATATATAGATTTTTAAACACTTGGTCCTATAGGAATAGGGTCTTGTATGTAACATAGAGCTATTGATTGTTTTATTGTCAGTAATATTATTAATATATATAAGCATTTAGGTTCCATATTTTATTATATTTTTTAATTTTATTAAATATCCAAAAATAAATCATATATATTAACTTATACTGGATTTGTGTATTGACTAACATTGGTACAACGAGGTTAACACCACATTTGTGTAAACAGAGCACATCAGATATTCTATATTATATAATCAGATAAACACACGCATATACTTAATCCATAGTGGGTCCCCCAGTGGGTCCTTCAATAGCTTATCAGCGCTATCCCAATCTATAGTTTGTATTCCAATTATTCATATACCCTAAGGGAGTGAGGATTATATTCAGGGATTAGCTATATTTTAGTTTAGGATATCATCAGACATTGTGTTCTTTGGTGTATCAATGTAAAATATTTACAATAAATACACAGTTAGACTCTTTATTAACCCCATCACTACCGGGAATATCAGAGAAAATCTTGCCCAAAATTCCGGAGAATTTTTAGTATTTTTGCTACCACTCCATTTAAACAGAAATAGAGCCTTTTTTTTTATTTTTTTATTTAGATGTCAAAACTATATATATTTTTTATAAGTAGAGAACCCAAGGTATTGATCTAGGCCCATTTTGGTATATTTCATGCCACCATTTCACCACCAAATGTGATCAAATAAAACATTTTTTTAAATTTTTTCACAAACTTTGGGTTTCTCACTGAAATTATTAACATTCTGCTTATGCAATCATGGCCCAAATGGTTGTTAAAGTTTCTCTGGTATCCTCTTTGTTCATAAATAGCAGACATATATGGCTTTGCCATTGCTTTTTGGTAATTAGTAAGCCACTGATTGCAGCTGCGCACCACACTTCTATTATTCTTGGCAGTGACAGAGTTAATTAGGTAGCTTAAAAGATTAGTTTTAGCGTAGAGATTACCCTCCCACCTGACACTTCCCAACCCCTGATCCCTCCCAAACAGCTCTCTTCCCTCAATCCCAACCTCCCAGTCACCCTCATCTTAGGTACTGGCAGACAGTCGGCCAGTATGAACATTTAAGGCTTTTTTTTTTTTAAAATAAAATATATATATATTTTTTTTTCTGCAGTGTAGGATCCCCCCTTACACCCCAACCTCCCTGATCCCCCCCAAACAGCTCTCTAAACCTCACCCCCCCAACTATAAGCCGCCATCTTAGACACTGGCAGCTGTCTGTCACACTGCTCCGTCTTCTTGTGGCCGTTGCCACAGACGCCGGCGGCTATCCCCTGTTCCCATGGCCATTGCCATGGATGGGGTGGTTCCTTCTGGCGCATAGTGATGACATCATCGCCGCACACCAGGTCTTCCTGATACCGGTCCTGTATTCTCCTGTGTTCTCCTTGGTGCCAATCTGCGACTATGTAAGTACCTCTGTTACTTACATTTCTTGCCCAAGTATAGGTTGTCTTGTGCTCCCTGGGTGCTACGTTCTGTTGCTCTGTTTGCTATTGCTAATACTGATTGCCTTACTGTTGCTGAACTCTGCCTGTCTGTGACCACTCTACTGATTAACCCCTGAACTGCTGTTTGCCTTACTGTTGCTGAACTCTGCCTGTCTATGACCACTCTACTGATTAACCCCTGAACTGCTGGATTGCTTTATTGTTGCTGAACTCTACTTTTCTCTGACCACTCTACTGAATAACCCTTGAACTGCTGGATTGCCTTATTGTTGTCAAACTTTGCTTGTCTCTGACCACTCTCCTGTTTTGACCCCTGATCTCCTGGTCCCTTGGATTACCTGCCTGTTGCAAGACTTTGCTTTATTTATCACTCTCTGCATTACCCTTTGGTACCCTGAAGGATTGGATTGTCTTCCTGGGGCCTTTCTCACCCTGTCTGGGACCACTTCACTGTTATCTCATCTCTACTGTGAGTATTGGATTGCATCCTCATTTACTATTTCTTCTTTGTTCTGGGATATTTCCTTATCTTGCCACTTGACGCCGGGATAAGAAGACTACTGGCCAAGTTTGGTCTGATAGGGAAATATCCCATGAGCATTACACTGTCTGCCAGTACCTGTAAAACCGTTTTTTATTAAAAAAAATATTTGTTTATTTGTTTTTTTATTTTTATTTAATTTTCTGTAGCGTAGTATCCCCCCTCCCACTTCCTGCGATTCTTAGTAAGGGGCCTCCCACATCCCCCTTTCCATAGTGTAGCTGCCCCATCCCTCCCTGTCTCTTTATTTATTTATTTTTCTGTAGCGTAGGGCCCTCCCACTCCTTCCCCCTTCCGCTGCTGAGCCGCCCCCACCCGCCACCCGCCTACCGCCCACACCTCCCGCCGGCACCAGCAGAAGATCATTACAGACGGTGTCACACACAGTATTCGTGCTCCGGCTCCATATGCGGCA
The DNA here is from genome assembly GCF_027579735.1 of Bombina bombina. NCBI lineage: Eukaryota > Metazoa > Chordata > Amphibia > Anura > Bombinatoridae > Bombina > Bombina bombina. The sequence continues at coordinate 228,922,418 of NC_069507.1, read as the reverse complement.
GATGCCTGAAGCTTCAGGAGCTCCAGGTCTCGGCTGTAACTTAACAGCTGACAGTGCTGAAGCTTCCTGAAGCGAAGACGTATATATACGTCTTGCAGTACGATGGGCTGTATTTTCCCTTGCTACTTAACCTGGCCCCTTTTTTTCCTAGCTTTAGCTATGGCTTGCTCCTGGTTATAAATTTGGACAATGTCTGGCTAAGTTACCTGGTGTTTGACTACCTGGCATTAACCTTGGCCTGATCAAATTTAAGAAACTGCCTATTCCCTTCAGTGCAGGAGTTCCTCAGGTGCTGTTTTCAGTTATCATTCCTCTTTACTTGCTGCTAGACCAGGGGTGGGCAATTAGCGGCCCTCCAGATGGCTTAGGTAAGGATGTATTACCATTCAGTTAATAAAAAGATATAAACAGGTATATACAACTGATATATATAAACTTGTTGTCTAATGTGAGCTTCTTATCTATATATAAAAACTAATAAAACATTTGTATAATTAGACAGAAATGTAATAACTTGTTAAAAGCATACATAAAATAAAAAGGGACGTCTCCCTTATAACATCGATTTCATCAGAGAAAACAATTGAATAACTGTAGTATATATTTCCGCTATTTGATAATCAGGTACCTGTTATATAGTGTAACAAATGATAATGTCCAGAAATTGGATTAAAAAAACTTAAAGATCCAAACGAGATGACCTCCCCGCTATTGTGGCGGGTGTGTGTTACCGGTCCGTTAGTGAGAGACTGGTATTTAAAAATATGTCATGTGACTTTTCCTACGTCACACTTGTGATCGTAGCTGTTTCAATATAGTTGTAATGTAACCAGTGATCCTTGATATTCTGTCAAGCGCTTATTATGTTGCAATTTTTTTAACTTTAATCTGTATGTGTATCAGAAGGTGTATTCCCCTATTCCGTGTGTAATTAGGGAGTCTTGGGGGAGATTGCAACTTACGCTGGTCTCTTGGCACACCTGATTTCTCTTTTAGTGTTGTCTTTGCGGTCACATTCAGTGACTTGGATGTTAAACTTTGCGGTCACGTGCAGTGACTATAATGCAATCCTCGCAGTGTGGACTTGGCGGTCACTTGTAGTGACTGTAATGAGGTCTTTGCGGTCACGGAGGTGACTAGTGGTGGGGTCTTTGCGGTCACAAGTGGTGACTAGGAGTAGAATCTTTACCGGACATCAGTGATGTTATACAGCAAGGTTTTTGCGGTCACAGATTGTGACTTGCATGTATTAACTTGCGGTTATATCTTTGCAGTCACAGATTGTGACTTAAAAGTGGTCTTTGCGGTCACTAACAGTGGTGACAGAGGAAATCTTTGCGGTCACTAGTAGTGACTAACAGAATGATCTGTATCGTTGGAGATCAAAGTAAAACTTGGCAATCTCTCTGTGCAACTTAGTAGAGCTGATTAGAAACAACTGCAGGTTGTAGCAACGTCCAGCTGCAATGTTGCAGGAGGTAATCAGCAAAGGAAGTCTTGTAGTAGTTGTCTTTCCTGAACCAACAAAGGAATGTGGTGGGAATTGAACTCGTGACCTTTAGGGTTAGAGAGGGAGATCTTAACCATTAGGCTATGTGTATCTCACTTTCTGTGTTAGCATAGTGGACTTGGCGGTCACTTGTAGTGACTGTAATGAGGTCTTTGTGGTCAGGGAGGTGACTAGTGGTGGGGTCTTTGCAGTCACAAGTGGTGACTAGGAGTAGAATCTTTACCGGACATCAGTGATGTTATACAGCAAGGTCTTTGCGGTCACAGATTGTGACTTAAAAGTGGTCTTTGCGGTCACTAACAGTGGTGACTTAGAGGAAATCTTTGCGGTCACTAGTAGTGACTAACAGAATGATCTGTATTGTTGGAGATCAAAGTAAAACTTGGCAATCTCTCTGTGCAACTTAGTAGAGCTGATTTGAAACAAATGCAGGTTGTAGCAACGTCCAGCTGCAATGTTGCAGGAGGTAATCAGCAAAGGAAGTCTTGTAGTAGTTGTCTTTCCTTTCTTGACAATTATAACAGCAATCAAAATAAAAACATAAAGTGCAGAGTGACAACAGTGTCAAGGTCAACGCGTTTCGCCCTCTAAGTCACCACTGTTAGTGACCGCAAAGACCACTTTTAAGTCACAATCTGTGACCGCAAAGACCTTGCTGTATAACATCACTGATGTCCGGTAAAGATTCTACTCCTAGTCACCACTTGTGACCGCAAAGACCCCACCACTAGTCACTTCCGTGACCGCAAAGACCTCATTACAGTCACTACAAGTGACCGCCAAGTCCACTATGCTAACGCAGAAAGTGAGATACACATAGCCTAATGGTTAAGATCTCCCTCTCTAACCCTAAAGGTCACGAGTTCAATTCCCACCACATTCCTTTGTTGGTTCAGGAAAGACAACTACTACAAGACTTCCTTTGCTGATTACCTCCTGCAACATTGCAGCTGGACGTTGCTACAACCTGCATTTGTTTCTAATCAGCTCTACTAAGTTGCACAGAGAGATTGCCAAGTTTTACTTTGATCTCCAACGATACAGATCATTCTGTTAGTTACTACTAGTGACCGCAAAGATTTCCTCTGTCACCACTGTTAGTGACCGCAAAGACCACTTTTAAGTCACAATCTGTGACTGAAAAGATATAACCGCAAGTTAATACATGCAAGTCACAATCTGTGACCGCAAAGACCTTGCTGTATAACATCACTGATGTCCGGTAAAGATTCTACTCCTAGTCACCACTTGTGACCGCAAAGACCCCAACACTATTCACCTCCGTGACCGCAAAGACCTCATTACAGTCACTACAAGTGACCTCCAAGTCCACACTGTGAAGATTGCATTATAGTCACTGCACGTGACCGCAAAGTTTAACATCCAAGTCACTGAATGTGACCGCAAAGACCACACTAAAAGAGAAATCAGGTGTGCCAAGAGACCAGCGTAAGTTGCAATCTCCCCCAAGACTCCCTAATTACACACGGAATAGGGGAATACACCTTCTGATACACATACAGATTAAAGTTAAAAAAATTGCAACATAATAAGCGCTTGACAGAATATCAAGGATCACTGGTTACATTACAACTATATTTAAACAGCTACGATCACAAGTGTGACGTAGGAAAAGTCACATGACATATTTTTAAATACCAGTCTCTCACTAACGGACCGGTAACACACACCCGCCACAATAGCGGGGAGGTCATCTCGTTTGGATCTTTAAGTTTTTTTAATCTAATTTCTGGACATTATCATTTGTTACACTATATAACAGGTACCTGATTATCAAATAGCAGAAATATATACTACAGTTATTCAATTGTTTTCTCTGATGAAATCGATGTTATAAGGGAGACGTCCCTTTTTATTTTATGTATGCTTTTAACAAGTTATTACATTTCTGTCTAATTATACAAATGTTTTATTAGTTTTTATATATAGATAAGAAGCTCACATTAGACAACAAGTTTATATATATCAGTTGTATATACCTGTTTATATCTTTTTATTAACTGAATGTTGATAAATACTTAGGATTACCTACAATAAATATATAATAACAACATTGCAGTACATACATTAAACATTTATCCAATCACAAAATACAATATATTCAAATTATAGAATTTAACTAAATACTCTACCCGTGCTAATCTAGCGCTGGACTACATTCACTACATATCAACCACTGTTTTCTTAGAGGGGAATACATTAGTCTAGCAGGGTCAATTCTCCAGCGCCTCATCTTTCTCACTACAAGGATGTATTACCAACCTAAAACAGCTGATAGACCGTCTAACCAGGACTGCCTCAGCTGTTTTAGGTTGATAATACATCCTTACCTCAGCCTCTGGGTCATTCCTGACTAGTCACTTATGACAATTGCGTTGCAACAGGTAAGATTTAAAAAGACAAGACTGCCCTTGTAAAATATCACATGTCATGGTGGTATCTCAATATATCAAAACTGACAGGGCTGTCTCTTTTTTTTTTTTTATCTTCTTTCAAATTTCCTCTATTGCGTATGTTAGAGTGAACTGTTTTTTGGAGAATTTTTTCAAATTTATTTTTTTCAGTCATTTTTGTAATATCATGGTTTTATGCTGCAGGAAAATGAACAGTTGAAAGATAGAAGCCACTCTTTTACATTCAGGGTAGCTGGTCTTGCAATTTTTTTTTTTATATAATCAAGGCCTCTGTTTCTTTAAAAATGTCCCGGAGATTCAAAGTCTCCCAACTCAATGTTCTACCTTATACTCAGCAATTAAACATAATGGATCTGTAAATATAGGCATTTTACCAGTACCCAGAAACTATTTACATAATTAAATCATTTGGCAAAATACAAACCTACAGTGGAACACGTGTCATGAACATATGAGCAGTTGTATACCCCTGACCTATTTCAGCTACATTCTTTAATGGGTGAGCGCTCACACAGAGATATCCTCTACAGATACAACAAGAAGAGAATAAGGTAAGTACTTTGTTTTGTATTTTTCTGAACAGGTATTGGAATATAAAATCAACTTGTCAACTATTAAAAGGACTTATTTTACATTTATATAGAACACATTAACAATTAAAGGGACATGAAACCCAAAATTTTTATTTCAGGATTAAGATAGAGAATATAATTTTAAACAACTTTTCAATGTACTTCTATTATTTAATTTGCTTCCTTCTCTTGTTATTCTTTGCTAAAAGGTTTATCTATGAAAGCTCAGGAGCAGCAGAGAACCAAGGTTCTAGCTGCTGATTGGTCACTGCATATATATATATATATATATATATATATATACCGATTGTCATTGGCTCACCCATGTTTTCATTTAGAAACCAATAGTGCATTGCTGCTCCTTCAACAAATGATAGCAAGAGCATAATACAAATTATATAATAGAAGTAAATTAGAAAGTTGTATTCTCTATCTGAATCAATAAAGAAAATGTTTGGGTTTTATGTCCCTTTAAGCATTAAATAATGTGTTAAAAGATATCTGCAGGATGTTTTGAAATAATTTAAAAATCTAGAAAAAAATTGCAAAATGTTGTAAAAAGAGATCAGTTTCTATAGCCAGATGTATATCATATTTGAGTAATCACTGTATAGAAGTATGTTGCAGGGTCAGTTAAACTGCAGCATACATTAGTATATTGTATGTACTCCAACCTTTTTAGAAGGAGGGTGGAAAAAGAACAGCTTAACAGGTTAATTATTGGAAAGGCAGGCAAAATAAATGAATGATGTACATAACACTACATTTGTTTTAGTTATTTCTGATAGACAATTTAAAGGGACAGTCTACACCAGAATTTTAATTATTTAAAAAGATAGATAATCCCTTTATTACCCATTCCCCAGTTTTGCATAACCAACACAGATATTTTTTACCTCTGTGATTACCTTGTATCTAAGCCTCTGCAGACGGCCCCCTTATTTCAGTTCTTTTGACAGACATGCATTTTAGCCAATCAGTGTTGACACACAAATAACTCCACAGAAGTGAGCACAATGTGATCTATATGGCAGACATGACCTAGTGCTGTCTAGCTTAGAAAAACTGTCAAAATGCACTTAGATAAGAGGCGGCTTTAAGAGGCTAAGAAAAGCGGCTTTAAGAGGCTAAGAAATTAGCAAATGAGCCTTCCTAGGTTTAGCTTTCAACAAAGAATACCAAAAGAACAATGCAAATTTGATGATAAACGTAAATTGGAAAGTTGTTAAAAATTGCATGTCCTATCTGAATCATTAAAGTTTAATTTCGACTAGACTGTCCCTTTACGTTAAGGAAATAACTGATATCAGTGCTGAGCTGGTCAAACCAAATAAATGTAACATGTGCCTAATATTAAAGGCAGGACCGTCTTTAACACAGGGCAAAAGGGGCAGCTGCCCTGGGCCCAGTCTTTGTTGAGGGGCCCTATAGTCCCTTTATAGTTTTTTAAGTTCATGCCAGACTGCTGATGTCATGTAACATGGGGGACACACACAGTCAGTCCTTATATTGTCACAGTCAAACGTTCTCTGCTTATATTTATTTGTGAGAAAAGGTGCCAGACCGTGCCAATGTCATGTGACATTCCAAGCTAGTGCCATGTGCTGTTTTAGATGTGCACTGTGCAGCACTGGATGCTAAGCCCTAACTAGGCATCCAGTCAATCCCACTGCATCAGAAAAGGTCCTGCTGGGGTTACCACTGTTACCAGGTAACTGCTCTGGTGGTGGGGATTGTTTCTGGGTAGGGCTGACTATAGGCGCATGCAGCCAAAAGCTGGAGTGTCAGGCACGTGAGGATTTGAGCATCTGTGCAGCTGCACACACTGCTCTCTTCAGTCTTGAGGCTGTGTGACACGTCTGTATCCATGCAGCCTTGGGCAGACAACATGCAGTCTGCTGGTCCCCTTATCCCTGCTCTTTCTGCTGTGGCTCTAAGGTCAACTAACTGAAGTTTGTTAGGAAAACAGTGCTTTGTAGAAAGGTGTCAGTGGGAAGAATAAGTGAGTGTACACATGCCCCTCCCCCATGCAGCATTGTCTAGTGCAGGATGAGAGGGAACTTGTTCCTAGCAAAGTAGTGACATGTGCTGCTGTGGCTGATGTATAGTGTCATGCTGATACTTCACACATTAAGGTAAGGTTTATTTTTATAGTTTTTATTTCTCTCTGTTTCAGATTTTACAGCTTCCCATAGTAGTTCTACTGTTCCAGTCAGTAAACTTATATCTGTCTGCACCTTTATGCTTCCGCCTCAGTCTTTACCTTGCTTTGCTCCTGTTGGCTGCTCTAAATCTCTTTAACCAGCTAACCTCACACCAGAATCACATTCAAAAGCATATTAAATTAATCCAAAGTGGAGGAATTTATATATTTATTTACTTATTAGTACTGCTTAGGTCCAGTTTCACATATTGCAATTTTTTTTTTTAATGATTAGCCCAGCAGTGGATGATCCACTGCTGGGCTAATAATTTAAAAAAAATAAAAAAAATAAATTGATTTAGTTGTTTTTTGGGATGTTGGGGTGGAGAGCGAAATTGCATGGGAGGGGGGGCCCAAGAAAATGTTTGCCCGGGGTCCAGTCAATATTAAAGACGGCCCTGATTAAAGGATCATGCAAGTCGTACTATTTATTATTTTTTTTATGAACATAACTTTACTTTCAATGAGAGCATCTAGTTTGGCTCAGGAGCATGCATGTGTCTTAAGAACTATATATACAACATTGTTACAAACATTTGTGTAAACTGCTGATATATAGGGGCCTATCTATAAAGCTCCGAATGGAGCTTGATGCCCCGTGTTTCTGGCAAGCCTGCAGGCTTGCCAGAAACAGCGGTTATGAAGCAGCGGTCACAAAGACCGCTGCTCAATAACCTGTCCTCCTGCTCTGAGCACGAGTACGATCGGATTGATTGACACCTCCTGCTGACGACCCATTGACCGCGAGTCTGCAGGGGATGGCGTTGCACCAGCAGCTCTTGTGAGCTGCTGGTGCAATGCTGAATACGGTGAGCGTATTGCTCTCCATATTCAGCGAGGTCTGGTGGGCCTGATCCGCACTGTCGGATCAGGTCCGCCAGACCTTGTTAAATATAAGCCATAGTGCTCAAGACACGTGTACGCTCCTGTGCCTACCTAAGTATGCTCTCATGGAAAGGAAAATACGCGTCATCGAAAGATAGAAAGAGAAAAAGGTAACTTTATAATAATAAAAGTAAATTTCAAAGTTTATTTCAACTTTTGAAAATGAATATAATGGTGATTTTTATAGAAAAATAATTAGATAAACTTTTCACCAATACATGTGAACTTTCATATCTCTCTTGTAGATGTTGGCCGTGTGGACTGTAGTCTTTTCTTTTATAGGAGCTATTAATGGTGAGTATGATTTCTTTTTTTGTGTTTAGACTCTTCTCTCGTGTCTCAGATGTCCCATACTGTTAATAAAGACGTCAATTTCCAGAGTCCATCAATGCCTTCTGGTCATGTGCTGTTGTTTATTTCACTCTCTGTCTTGTAACTAATCTCTGGTCCACTCTACTCCATTGTAAACATCACTCACTCTCCCTATTTATATATCCAACATAATAAGATTTAAAACCATGACTTTAACATAGAGAGCCTTTGTCAGCTAAAATAAACAATATCCTACTTAGTAGTGCACACGTATTTAGCTACAAAATGCCAATACATGCAATAAATAACAATGACCTGTAATTCACACACATGGACATATATTTTATTCTGAACTCATGGCTACACCTAAACCATATAAAATCTTGTATATTTGCATGGAAACCATACAGTCGGTTGTTTCTTAAGCACATAAGAAGTAGTAATTTATTTATTTTGCTCACTATTATGCTAAGTATAATATGTATTTTTTTACTGCAGGATGATATGATAAACAATTTATGCCATGAAACAAATTTAGATACTTTTTTCCTATGTATGCCAGTCTTAGGACTAGATTACGAGTGGCACGCTTACTGTGGCGCAAGCGATATAGGGTTTTTCTTGTCTTTTTGTCCGTGACGCTAAAAGCGCACACATATTACAAATTGAAAGTAAATGCGTTCGCTCAAGTGCAATTGAGTTTAACGTGCATCAGGTTAGCGCGACTTCAGAACATGCATAAAGGGTAGGAGAATAAAAAAGTTACATTAAACACAACATAAATACATGTAAAGTACAGTTACACTCATATAAATAATGCCTGATAAAAAATATTTAAAAAAAAATTAAAATTAATTATCTATTCCTATAGATATATAGATAAACATATGTATTTTACATTAACAGTATCAAATATATATATATAAATATATATGTAATAATAAAAAGTACATCACAGTACATACATTCACTATGTGTAGAATAAAGGAAGGTAAAATATGTGTAACAAACATCAGGGTTAGGACTAATGTGGTCGGGTTAGCGCACATGAGTAATTGCTATAGTTAATGCTCGTTATTTAAATATTAAATATAAGCTATTAAAAATATTAATAAAAATTATTTATTATTATTATCAGGTATTTGTAGAGCGCCAACAGATTCCACAGCGCTGTAAACATAGTCGGTATATGGGATAGCTTTTGTAGGGATCAAGTGGGTAGAGGGCCCTACCGAGAGTTTCACTGTTGTAGTCAGCTCTTATGAAGGCGATCTGCAAACAGCTGGGCTCATAGGCTTACATTCTAAGGGGTTCAAGGGGAAAGCAATTGAGTTAGGAAAGGTTAGTGTTGGTTGTAAGCATCCCTGAATAGTATAGTTTTTATGGAGCGCTTGAAGCTGTTAAAACTAGGGGAGAGTCTTGTGGAGCGAGGCAGGGAGTTCTACAAGATGGGGACCAGTCTGGAGACATCCTATAAACGAGAATGTGAGAAAGTAACAAGAGAGGAGGAGAGGAGGAGATCCTGAGCTGATCGAAGGGGACGGGAGGGAGAGTATCTGGAGACAAGTTCTGAAATGTAGGGGGAGCAGTGCAGTTGAGGGCTTTGTGTGTCAGAGTGAGGATTTTGTGTTTAATCCTAGAGGCAAGAGGAAGCCAGTGAAGGTATTGGCAGAGAGGTGCAGCAGATGAAGAGCGACGAGTAAGGAAGATGAGCCTGGCAGAGGCATTCATAATGGATTGTAAAGGAGCTATGCGGCAGCTAGGTACACCAGAGAGGACGGAGTTGCAGTAGTTGAGGCGGGAAAGGATGAGAGAGTGGATTAAAATCTTAGTTGTATCTTGTGTAAGGAAATGTCTAATTTTAGAGATGTTTTTAAGGTGGAAGTGTCAGGCTTTAGCCAAGGACTGAATGTTAGGAGTGAAGGAAAGATCTGAGTCAAGTGTGACCCCAAGACATCAGGTATGCGGGGTAGGAGTAATGATGGAATTATCAACAGTTATAGAAATTTTGGGGGTGGAGACATTGGAAGAAGGGGGAAAATAAGGAGTTCAGTTTTGGAGAGATTTAGCTTAAGGTAGTGAGAGGACATCCAAGATGAGATATGAGAAAGACAGTTAGTGACATGGGTTAGTAAGGAAGGAGGTAGGTCTGGTGCAGAGAGGTAGATTTGGGTGTAATCGGCATACAAATGATATTGAAACTCATGGGACTTTATTAAGGAACCTAATGATGACGTGTAGATTGAAAAGAGAAGGGGACCGAGGACAGAGCCTTGAGGTACCCCAACAGAAAGTGGTAACGGGGCAGAGGATGCTCCGGAGAAGGCTACACTAAATGCACGGTTAGTCAGATAGGAAGAGAACCACGAGAGAGCTGTGTCACAGATGCTGAAGGATTGGAGGGTTTGGAGCAGAAGAGGGTGGTCAACAGTATCAAAGGCTGCAGACAGGTCAGACCTTTGGATTTTGCTGTAAGTAGGTCGTTGGTAACCTTGATAATTGCTGTCTTTGTAGAGTGATGGGGACGAAATCCAGATTGCAGTGGGTCAAGAAGAGTTTAGTATAAGGAAATGGGATAGACGTGTGTATACTAGCTTTTCGAGGAGCTTTGAGGCAAGAGGGAGTAGGGAAATAGGGCGGTAGTTGGATGGGGAGGTTGTATTGAGGGAAGGTTTTTTGAGGATAGATGTGACCAGTACATGTTTTAGAGATGAGGGAAATATACCAGTGCTGAGGTAGAGGTTGAAAATGTGTGTGAGTATGGGGGTGAGGGTAGAAGAGAGGAAGTATTATACATACTATAAGAAAATAGATATATTCTATGGATTATTTATAATATTTTACAGTTTGTATAATAATTTTAAATACTTTTTATTAATATTTTTTAAAAGCCTCTGTCTAGTGAAGTTAACGCACCAGCGGGAGTGCTAATTAGAGCTCCACTTATAATCAAGCCCTGAGTTTTTTTTTTTTCACGTGTCTCATAATGGAGTTCTCCACCAACTATATGGGAACTTTTGTAGCATAATTAGATGCTGAATTGTGTGACTGAGACAAGTCTGCATGATATTTAATAGTTATTCGCAATAATAAACATAATAATAATAAAGTCTGATATAAGGAAAAACAGTGAATCTGGGGAAGAGCTACATACATATATCATGACACGTTATTTATAGCTTACATCTTACTAGCGGTGCATGTATTTCTTGCAGATTTGCATTATACTTCTGTATGTTAATTATTTTGCTATAATGCTATGGATGCCATAATGCTTTCTCTGTAGATTTAAAGGGACAGTTTACTTGTTTTTTTTTATTATTGTTTAAAAAGATAGATAAGCCTTTACTATCCATTCCTCAGCTTTGCACAACCAACATTGTTATATTAATATAATGTATAACCTCTAAACCTCTGCCTGTTTATAAACCCCTGCAGGCCGTCTCCTATCTCAGTGGATTTTATTAGCTTTTCACAGCTGGACAGCACTAGTTCATGTGTGCTATATAAATAACATTGTGCTCAATCCAGTGGAGCTATGCAGGAACCAGCACTAATTGGCTAAAATGCAAGTCTGTAAAAAGCACTCAGATACGGGGGGTGTCTGCAGAGGCTTAGATGCAAGTTTATTAATATAAACTTGTTGGTTATGCAAACTGGGGAATGAGTAATAAAGGGATTATCTATCTTTTAAACAATAAAACATTTAAGTAAATGAGTAAAGCATGCAATTTTAAGCAACTTTCTAATTTACTCTCCTATTATCAAATTTTCTTAGTTCTCTTTGTATCTTTATTTGAAAAGCAGGTATGAACACTTAGGAGCCAACCCATTTTTGGTTCAGAACCCTGGATAGCACTTGCTGATTAGTGTCTAAGTGTAGCCACCAATCAGCAAGCACTACCCAGGTGCTGAACCTAAAATGGGCCGGGTTCTAAGCTTACATTCTTGCTTTTCAAATAAAGATACCAAGAGAATGAAGAAAAAATCATAATAGGAGTAAATTAGAAAGTTGCTTAAAATGTTATGCGCTATCTGAGACATGAAAAAAAATTGGAGAAAGGGCATAAGTATTGGCTGCTGCCAAAAATGTAAAATAAATTGTAACATAAATATTGGTTCCTAAATTATATTGATAATAGCAATTACCCAAAATTTGGGAGATATAATGGGGCATATGTAACAAGCTCCGTATGGAGCTTGATGTCCCGTGTTTCTGGCGAGCCTGCAGACTCGCCAGAAACAGCAGTTATGAAGCAGCGGTCACAAAGACCGCTGCTCCATAACCTGTCCGCCTGCTCTGAGCAGGCTGAGCAGGTGGACACACATCGCCGGAAATCAACCCGATCGAGTACGATCGGGTTGATTGACACCCCCCCTGCAGGCGGCCTATTGGCTGCGAGTCTGCAGGAGGCGGCGTTGCACCAGCAGCTCTTGTGAGCTGCTGGTGCAATGCTGAATACGGCGAGCGTATTGCTCGCCGTATTCAGCGAGGTCTGGCGGACCTGATCCGCAGTGTCGAATCAGGTCCGCCAGACCTTGATAAATATGGGCCATTGTATTCTCTATATACCCCCCGCACTACCCATAACCTACTCTCTTCTCTTAACCCCAACATCAACCCACCTAAGCTAACACTTCCTAAAAACTAGCCTTTCACTAAAGACACCTCACATCTTAAAAGGTTCCTTCCCTGCACCTAAATCCAGTTACAGCCATATGTGGCCTCTTCTGACACAACAGAAAAAATATTCCACATCATCCTCATCCTTGCCAAAAAATTTAGTCTAGTCAAGATTAATTATTTTTTTTAAAGAGACACCCAAGTTAAAATTAAGCTTTCTTGATTCAAAGAGAGCAGCAATTTTAAACAACTTTTGAATTTACTTCCTTTAACAAAAAGTGCACAGTGCTACTGAGCATGTGCAAGAATTCATAGAATATACCTATATGCATTTGGGATTGGCTGATGGCTGTCACATGATACATGAGGAGAGGAAATAGACATAACTTTGAAATTTGTCAGAAAAAAATGTACTACTCATTTGAAGTTCAGACATTGGGGTCAATTTATTAAAAGCCTGGTGGACATGATTCCCTGTAGCTGCAGCATACGCTGTCGGCATTTAACATTGCATAAGCATTTCTTGTGGAATGCTTGTGCAATGCCGCTCCCTGCACATTTGCGGCCAATCGACCTCTAGCAGGGGGTGTCAATCATCCAGATCGGATCGGATTGGGATGATTGCAGTCCACCACCTAAAATGTGGCGGACAAGTTAAGGAGCAGCGGTCTTAAGGCTGTGACACACTGCGAGCGGAGCGGCGCGCAGCGTGTAGATGTGGCTGTGTGCACTCAGTGTGTCCTGCCTTTTCATCTCTGAGCACTCTGCTGCATCAGGTCGCATAGCTGAGCGATCAGAGATGAAATATCTGAACTTCAGAAGCGATGTGATGCGAATTGAAGCAGCTGCTTAGCCTCGCGCTGCATTGCTTGTTAAATCTAGCCCTTAGTGCTATTGCATTGTCGTTTTATTGTGCATTTGCTGATTGTGCAACTATACTGTATTTACCGGTCCTTTAATATTTTTTTACTGCAACCCTTATTTGCTAAAAGATCAACTATCAATCTGGATTGCTGCTGGAGGAATCTGTCAATATTGAAGCCTCCTTCACTTCTGATTGGGATATCTCCCTATCAAACTTTGGAAAATTATCTGATAGCAATTTACACTAGATAGCCATTTTTACTGTATCTAGAAGTCAGGCAAGTGTAACATATGTACATTTCCAGATGATACATTCAATCAAATAAAAAGCAGAAGAGTTTGTCTAGAGAAGGCTTTTATTTTATTATAATGTATTTATGTTTTTCAAGTATTGCCATGTATATAATTTGTTAAACAATCTAAAACTTTCTGTTTGTTTTGTAGGTATTATTTTGTGCCCAAAACACCTTGGTTGTTTTTCATCTGAAGATCCCTATGGGGGGACACCTGAAAGACCCCTTAACTTAGTACCTCCTTCTCCTGAAGTCTTGTTCAACCTCATTACAAGGGAGGATCATGTCAGACAAGTAAGACAAACAATGGTGATATGAGTTTTATAGCCACATACTCTGCACCCATATATGCATGAACACTAACACCTGTTCTTTAACTCAGACACATACATACAGATGCACACAATCACACATATGCATACAAATACTCACATGCATACACACATACATGCAGATGCACCCAATCACACATATGCATACAAATACTCACATGCATACACACATACATGCAGATGCACACAATCACACAAATGCATACACATATACATGTATACATAGATATACACAACACACGAAACATAAACACACATAAACAAATGAATGTGCACACACTTTTGGGTCCTGTCTAGTGTCTACAATATATCATTGTCTTATAAAAGAATAAGAATATTTTTTATAAATTGGTACTTTCATTAAAAAAACACATGCTGATCATACTTATCCAATCTAAATGATTGTCAAAAGTTTAATTAACTTTTTGGTACTGGTTGTTTTAAGCATATGTTACATTTTTTATATTGAATGTAACATTGGATTCAAGAGAAGCACATTCAGCATAGCAAAATTGACATTTGAATGTTGATTCCTTTAGACTTACCTTATTATTTATTTATTTAAATTAGGTATTGCATTCAGTTGCCTGAAAAGGAAATCTCCCCTAAAGAAATATTTTAGTGATAGACAAATGTCAAGGGGAAATGTCTTTCTGCTATTTAAATGTCTAAAAATGTTAATTGATACTAAAGAGTTTTCTTTGATATGGCCTTTCATTTTACTATCTTGGATATTTTTTCCGTTATAATGTACACACATGCCTGTATTCATTTTGCTATTACTGTATAAAAGACTAATTATAATTACTATTATTTTGTTTTCCACTAGCAAATTGATCCAATGAATCCATCAACTATCTCCTCATCAAATTTTAATTCCTCAGCAAAGTCAGTTATCATTATTCATGGGTATTTAGGAAGTAGCAAGGATCCTTGGATGTATGACATTTGTAAAGTAAGTTAAGTCAAGTAAAATCCATTAATGCAAGTTGCTCGTCTTTAGTTAACCTTTACAGCCAACTTGCATATCCCAAGTTGGTTCAAGATGGTGATTAAAACAAATGACTGCTTTGCTATTAGAGAGAGAGCAAGTCAGCTATGAACATATTACTGACTTGAAACTGACATGAAATTGACTTCAAGTTGCAATATCTGCTATTTTGCTAAGGTTTAGAGTTAAAGGGATATGCAACCAAAATGTTTTCTTTTACAGGGAGTGCAGAATTATTAGGCAAGTTGTATTTTTGAGGATTAATTTTATTATTGAACAACAACCATGTTCTCAATGAACCCAAAAAACTCATTAATATCAAAGCTGAATAGTTTTGGAAGTAGTTTTTAGTTTTTTTTTAGTTATAGCTATTTTAGGGGGATATCTGTGTGTGCAGGTGACTATTACTGTGCATAATTATTAGGCAACTTAACAAAAAACAAATATATACCCATTTCAATTATTTATTTTTACCAGTGAAACCAATATAACATCTCAACATTCACAAATATACATTTCTGACATTCAAAAACAAAACAAAAACAAATCAGTGACCAATATAGCCACCTTTCTTTGCAAGGACACTCAAAAGCCTGCCATCCATGGATTCTGTCAGTGTTTTGATCTGTTCACCATCAACATTGCGTGCAGCAGCAACCACAGCCTCCCAGACACTGTTCAGAGAGGTGTACTGTTTTCCCTCCTTGTAAATCTCACATTTGATGATGGACCACAGGTTCTCAATGGGGTTCAGATCAGGTGAACAAGGAGGCCATATCATTAGATTTTCTTCTTTTATACCCTTTCTTGCCAGCCACGCTGTGGAGTACTTGGACGCATGTGATGGAGCATTGTCCTGCATGAAAATCATGTTTTTCTTGAAGGATGCAGACTTCTTCCTGTACCACTGCTTGAAGAAGGTGTCTTCCAGAAACTGGCAGTAGGACTGGGAGTTGAGCTTGACTCCATCCTCAACCCGAAAAGGCCCCACAAGCTCATCTTTGATGATACCAGCCCAAACCAGTACTCCACCTCCACCTTGCTGGCGTCTGAGTCGGACTGGAGCTCTCTGCCCTTTACCAATCCAGCCACGGGCCCATCCATCTGGCCCATCAAGACTCACTCTCATTTCATCAGTCCATAAAACCTTAGAAAAATCAGTCTTGAGATATTTCTTGGCCCAGTCTTGACGTTTCAGCTTGTGTGTCTTGTTCAGTGGTGGTCGTCTTTCAGCCTTTCTTACCTTTGCCATGTCTCTGAGTATTGCACACCTTGTGCTTTTGGGCACTCCAGTGATGTTGCAGCTCTGAAATATGGCCAAACTGGTGGCAAGTGGCATCTTGGCAGCTGCACGCTTGACTTTTCTCAGTTCATGGGCAGTTATTTTGTGCCTTGGTTTTTCCACACGCTTCTTGCGACCCTGTTGACTATTTTGAATGAAACGCTTGATTGTTCGATGATCACGCTTCAGAAGCTTTGCAATTTTAAGAGTGCTGCATCCCTCTGCAAGATATCTCACTATTTTTGACTTTTCTGAGCCTGTCAAGTCCTTCTTTTGACCCATTTTGCCAAAGGAAAGGAAGTTGCCTAATAATTATGCACACCTGATATAGGGTGTTGATGTCATTAGACCACACCCCTTCTCATTACAGAGATGCACATCACCTAATATGCTTCATTGGTAGTAGGCTTTCGAGCCTATACAGCTTGGAGTAAGACAACATGCATAAAGAGGATGATGTGGTCAAAATACTCATTTGCCTAATAATTCTGCACTCCCTGTATGATTCAGGTAGAGCATGCAATTTTAAACAACTTTCTAAATTACTTCTATTATCAAACGTTCTATTGGTTTCTTTTGTTGAAAAACAGGGACGTATGCTTAGGAGCCGGC
The DNA here is from genome assembly GCF_027579735.1 of Bombina bombina. NCBI lineage: Eukaryota > Metazoa > Chordata > Amphibia > Anura > Bombinatoridae > Bombina > Bombina bombina. Next base: position 228,905,503 of record NC_069507.1, on the reverse strand, counting down.
CCATTTCTGGAGCACTATATGACAGCAGTTTTGCAAAAATTTTATCCATTTGCAAGAGCACTAGATTGCAGCACTATTTCCTGCTATGTATTGTTCCAGAAGCCTACCTACGTATCTTTTCAACACAGAATATCATGGAAACAAAACAAATTTGATAATAGAACTTAATTGGAAACTTTTTTTTAAAATGTCATGTTCTTTCTGAATTACAAAAGAACATTTTTGGATTTCATATCCCTTTAAAGTGATATGAAGTGATATTAAAATGCTTTAATGTGCATTTTGTTATTGCACTGTTAATTAAACTGAACTATGCATTTAACTTCCACATAGTCAAAGTCAGTGTAAGCCCAGCAATGCATCCAGCTAAGCAATCCCTCTACTGCACACACTGCCACCTACCCACACATCTACCCCACAACAACACCCACATGATCCCATTCCCCACCAGTATCTAATCTAAGATCTCAAGTCTACGTAAATCATTAAATGTTGTTAAATTACATTGTTTTTACCATTTCTAAGTTTTCAATGTCTTTTTCTTGCATGGACAGGTCTCCCTCACCTTAAAGGGACATTATACACTCATTTTTTTTTTTTGCATAAATGTTTTATAGATCTATTTATATAGCCCATAATTTATTTATTTTTTAAATGTATAGTTTTGCTTATTATTAAATAACATTGCTCTGATTTTCAGACTCCTAACCAAGCCCCAAAGTTTTATGAGAATACCGTCAGCTACCTATTCCAGCTTGCTCCTGTTTGTGTAAAGGGTCTTTTCATATGCAAAAGAAGGGGGAGGGGGGAGTGTCTAAGTTCCCACTTGAAGTGGGCTTTCCAGCTACCTTTTCAACAGAGCTAAACTGAGAGCTTCTAAGTAAGTTTTTAAACAGTTTTATACTGGATTTTTATATCAGTATCTGTGCATCTTATTCTTTATAGTAGTGTCTATTACATGCAGTTATATGAAATGAGTGTATACTGTCCCTTTAAGTGCAATGCTGCATACTGAATTTTCTTTGGGTTTCTATATTTTTAGCCTTCTATAAATCCATATTGGTTATCAGTAATGTAAATAGGCATGTTGTTGCATTGTATACTCTTACGCTTCTTATTAGCTAATCAAATTACCCGGAACCATCACCAACCCTCACCCCAAAACCCCGTAATCTAATTCATCCCGAATCATGCTCATTCCTATGCAAATCAACTGGCCTAATAACCATTTAAATTGCCATATTTCCCCCATCATAAAATACACTAACTTAAAGGGACATGAAGGTCAAATTAAACTTTTATGCTTCAGATTGTGCAATTAAAAAATAATAGTTTTACTTCCATTATCAAAATTATTGAATTCTATTTGTATGCTTGATTCAAGAGCATAACTTGCTAGGCTCAGGAGCGTGCACATGATCACTACATGTAGAGCTTTAGAAAATAATGTTAAGTTTAAAAATTGAGAAAGAAATGTTTCAGTCAATAAAATATCTATAAAGCGACATACAGGTAGAAGTCATCTATATAACCTCTAAATAACAATAACATTTATAACATATATAACAATATGATGTGCAATAGCAATTTAAATTTTCAAACAGATATTTTAAAAGGGCCTTGAACATAAATGAAATGCTATATATAATGATATATTCAAAACTTGCCTGAGAGGTTGTAGATGTATTCTTTAAATTAAATTAGCTGCACAAATCTTGAAGAGTATACAGATTTTCCTTCTATAAAGTAATGGGTGCAGCCAAATTTAAACCTAGGTTTTCACCCTACCTTTCTCTTCTGTTAAGGACAATTACAGTGTGCAAACAAGGCTAAGAGGCCTATTTACTAAAGGTCTTGCGGACCTGATCCGACAGTGCGGATCAGGTCCGCAAGACCTCACTGAATGCGGTCTCCATATTCAGCATTGCACCAGCAGCTCACAAGAGCTGCTGGTGCAACGCCGCCCCCTGCAGACTTGCGGCCAATGGGCCCCCCAGCAGGGGGTGTCAATCAACCCGATCGTACTCAATCGGGTTAAATTCCGGTGATTCCTGTCCGCCTGCTCAGAGCAGGCGGACAGGGTTATGGAGCAGCTGTGTTTGTGACCGCTGCTTCATAACTGCTGTTTCTGGCGAGTCTTCAGACTCGCCAGAAACACGGGCCCACAAGCTCCTTACAGAGCTTGATAAATGGGCCCCTAAGAGGGTTTTCACAATGCCATTGTTTCCAGTGCACTCTGGTTTATTGATTTTTTTTTTACTGATTTGTCCTCAGCAGAAGAGATGGATAAGGGGAACCAAGGTTTCAACATGGCGGTGTGCTTTACTTTATAGAAACTCAGCAGAATTAATAAAACCAAAAATTAGTCAAATTACAGGAAAGGGGACAAAATAAATAATAAAAGTATATTGTAAAGCTTTTTTTTTTACTACACAGGATTAAAAAAATATATATTTTACAAACTCAGAGTTACTTAGTTGCCAATAATGACTTATCAATGGCCATTAAGCATTATTTTTCCTTTATAATGATTACCATCTCTTGCCTATTTATTATTTGCAATTCCTAAATAGTATTAAGTGGTTTACTATTGTAATCAATTATCATTTTAGCACTGTGACACTTTGCAAAAACTTTATATCTCAGAAAAGGAGAGGGTAAGGTACCAAACTATCACAAACATTGTGGTGTTTTCAATGATCGTTTTGTATACTGTCTAAGGAAAATAATAATTTACATGTGTGAAATTTAAAGGGACAGGAAACTCAATTTTTTTCTTTCATGATTAAGATAAAACAACTTTCCAAATTATTTCTATTATCTAATATGTTTTGTTCTCTTGGTATCTTTTGTGAAAAAACATATCTAGATAGGCTCAGGAGCTGCTGATTGGTGGCTGCACATGTATGCCTCATGTTATTGGCTCACCTATGTACATTGCTATTTCTTCAACAAAGATATTAAGAGAAGGAAGTAAAAGGTAGGTAATGTAAATATTGATGATTCAAAACACAACAGTTTTCTGTTTTTTTAAAAGATCTTGGTGGACAAAAAACAAGACGTAAATTACAATCATGAAAATGCAAGTATTGAATATAAAGAAGTATTTTAAGAATGAGATTACTAAACGCCATTTATAAATGCTGCAGTCATGATTTCCTTTATCTTGTGTTTCCTACCGATATCTTTAGCACTACGAGATATCACATACATGGCTATTAAATATTTATTTTTGTTTTGTGCTTTGAAAAATGGAAAACACAAGAATTTTGTGAAATCAGATCACTTTTTTTGAAAATATATACTAAAACAAAAAATAATATTACATTAGGCAATACTTAGCTTTGAGTAGCTATTAGCTCATTAATTCTTAAAGATGGCGACCACTGTAATCAAACAACAAAACACTTTGGGCTCCATGTACGAAGCAGCGAGTGCTGCTTCGGAGCCCCTGCGGGCAGGTTTGCATATGCGAGCCTCCTTCCTGCAGTGTAAGAAGCAGCGGTCATTAGACAGCCGCTTCTTACACTCTCCACCACCTCTAAGGTGGCAGAGAGAAATCACTGAGAGCTCGCTGGCTCTCGGTAATTTACAGCCTCTTCAGTCGCGTGACTGAAGGGGCGGGCATTACACGCTCCGATGAATGCGTAATGATACATACGGACCAGCGGATGAACAGATCCACTGCCCGTTTGTAGCAAAGGTGGGCAGACAGCTTAGCAAGTTTAGAAGCTGTCCGCCTGCCTCATAGTACATAGGGCCCTTTGTGTAATATGTTTCAGCAAAGTCTCCTCTCAACAGCCGTTTGTTCAATTCTTTGTTCTGCTTGGGAGCAGCTCTGCTAACAAATCAGGCAGGTTTTTGTATTCAGTTAAAGTCCCTGTTCAAGTTTCATTTGCAGATAGGTTTAATCAATCTGCACTTATAAAGACTTGTACCAGTGTGTTGATAAACATGTTTGTGTTAGTCATAATAAGAGTTAGTTTCTAGCACTAATTAGTATTGCAAACCTATATTTTTATGTTACAAACTTAGTAGCAATGTTAAAACAAGCCTTATTTTCTTGCAGCTAGACTGAAAACAAGTATATGTTTTGTCTTTTTCTGAAAGCAAAACTTTACTATATGCTAATATCTTAACTATTTGATTCATTATTTGTGCATGGAATTATTAAACGTTTTCAATCCTTTACAGTTTACACCTATTGATTATCTCCAAGTATGGAAACTCATGAGGTTAAAGGGACAGTCTAGTATAAATTAAACTTTCATTATTCAGATAGGACTTTTAATTTTAATCAATTTCCAATTTACTTTTATCATCAAATTTGCTTTTTTCTCTTGGTATTCTTAGTTTAAACTAAACATAGGTAGGCTCACATGCTAAATCTAAGCCTTTGAGGGCTGCCTCTTATCACATGCTTTTTAAATCTCTTTTCAACACAAAGAGACAGAAAGTACACATGGGCCATATAGATAACACTGTGTTCAGGCACAGGGGGTTATTTAAGATTTAGCACAAAACAATGCTAAATGCAAGACAATAGATAATAAAGTCACAGTCATGTGATCAGGGGGCTGGAAGAAGGTTCCTAGATATAAGGTAATCACAGAAGTAAAAAGTGTATTAATATAACTGTTGGTTATGCAAAACTGGGGAATGGGTAATAAAGGGATTATCTATCTTTTAAAACAATAAGAATTCTATGGTAGACTGTCCCTTTAATGTCCCTTTAACCCCTTCCCGCCCTTAGGATGTTCTATGCCGTCCTAACTGCACTGGGCTTTAGCGCCCTTAGGACGGCATAGAACATCCTAGCCATTTGACTGTACTGAAGCTATAGGTACTTCCTGAATGGGATCGTGGGCTGGAGGGGGTGCCTAGAGTCATAAGGGCCTATCTATCAAGCTCCGAAAGGAGCTTGACGGCCCATGTTTCTGGCGAGTCTTCAGACTCGCCAGAAACAGCAGTTATGAAGCAGCGGTCTTGTTAAATAGAGGCCATAGGCACTCCCCCCTGACATGATCCCATCATTGAAATCACGTTATCACACAAACAATCGCGCAATTCAATTTTTACTTATTTGTTTACATCAGAACTTTGTTCCAATGTAGACAAATAAGTCCGGGCAGAAAGGGTTAAGTTACTGCTTGATTCTACTCCAATAAAAATATGTTATTTCTTGTTTTCAGAATCCATAAAAAATCCACAGCATTATCTTTGTTTTGTTTTTTTCTTAGGCTATTTTTGAAGTGGAAAACATCAACTGTATCCTTGTGGACTGGTCAAGCATGTCTACGGCAATCTTCCACCAAGCAGCAAACATTGTTTTTGTTGTGGGAGCAAAAATTGCCTATTTACTTAAAGTTCTGGAGGTAAAAAGAGATAATGTTATACCTTGGTGTCTATTGTCTTTATGTTGTAGCATTGATCACATCTAAAAAAAAATAACCATAGACATTAAAGTATAATTAACAGGTATTGAGGTTGGCTACAGCTTTTAGGAAAATAAATACCACAGATATAGTCCTAGGTTACAAATGGAGCGCTATTGATAGAGCAAGGTGTGCTATGCATATTGTTGTGGCCCTAAGATAAGAATAGCACCCAATATGTAAATAGTTTTACCAGACATTGTTAGCGTGGCTGATATTTTTTTAGCATTCCCTATTCTTCAATAAATAGTGCGGGGTGCACTAAAATTGCTCATATTAAAAGGGGTGAGTTTTGTGTTGTGCACAAGTACAACATATTATATTGCTGAATAATATAGCGCTCAAGGAGACTTAAAATAAAGTGCTAGGGCTGAAATAAAAGTATTACAAAACACATGTATAAAATGTTAAAATAAATTATATATACATATTAAATGCAATATATATGTTTTTTTCATTAATAAAAATGTTTTAACAGTAATTGAAAGGGTTATGTTACATAACTAGATGTTGGACTGGGAAGGGCTCAAAGGTGTATATATATATGTGTGTGTATTTGCATGTTTATATTTTATCTGAATCATGAAAGTTTTTTTCGGACTAGACTGTCCCTTTAAATAGAGGCCTTAGAATGCATTTAAAATATCCATGTTTTGTTCATGTATATCTTAATGAAATTTACCCTGATTACGCAAAGTTCAATTTGCTATTAGGTAAATAGCTTTTATTTGTTTGAAAAATAACCTTTGGTGAAATATTCACATAGACATGTCCTAAAGCATAATGTGTAAAAACATCAGACATATTTCATGTACAAAACCCCTTCACCCAGATACTTTCAAACTAATTACCTAACCAGGCTATTTGGTGTATAAAGTCCATATCCCAGTGACATTATACTAAAATTAGGATCAACCAGTAATCAGCCTTTCAAGCAGTTTTAGACTTACTGGAAGATTGCTGATCTTAGGCAGAGAGACAGAATACAAATTAGAGAACATTTCTAAGTACTTTGTTTTTTATTTTGATAAACCATCTATGATAAATAGAGCCGGTTAGATATCTGTATGGGTTATTCAGCTAGCTGGTGCCACCTTTGGAAAAAGTATGGATTCTGGATTAAATAAACATTTATATATATTTCAATGAATATTTATCACATCCCAACATATAGAGGCCTATTTATCAAATGTCTGTCGGACCTGATCCAACAGTGCGGATCAGGTCCGACAGACATCCCTGAATGTGGAGAGCAATACGCTCTCCGTATTCAGCATTGCACCAGCAGCTCTTGTGAGCTGCTGTTGTAACACCACCCCCTGCAGACTCGTAGCCAATCGGGCACAAGCAGGGGGTGTCAATCAACACAATCATACTCGATCGGGTTGAATTGTGGCGATCTCTGTCCGCCTCATCAGAGCAGGTGGACAGGGTTATGGAGCAGGGTTATGAAGACTCGCCAGAAACACGGGGCCTCAAGCTCCATTCAGAGCTTGATAAATGGGCCTCATTGTACTTCTTCCCCTAAAAAATAATTAGGTATCTTTCTATATAGATATACTTTGGTTGTTATGTCTGTGTTTTTCTATAAATTAATATTTGGTTTAAAAATAACAGGGATTTTTTTTCTGTTAATATAGATGCAGTAAATCAGAAGCCATGGTGACCAAGCAATTATTGTCAATGGTGGGGCACATTCTAGCACTGTGCAGTAGAATGGTATTGACTATAATGGTTTTGGCACCATTGCCTTTTATTGGAGGGTGGAGGACGAAAGAACAGGGATAATTTTCGTTTACATCATGATGAATAAAACATGGATAATACCTATAATACAATCACCCTAGGGACATTAAAGTGATGCTATCCCTTTAACATGCAATTACTATATTTGATAATTGATTCCTATAGACTAACGTTGATATTAAAGAGAATACATTTTTGAATATTACTTTTCAGATTTGAATTTGAAAATTAAATTTGCTTTTGAAATGACACATTCTATAAAGCAAATCGTTTACTGTTCTTTGCATAAATGTGTACTAATTTTACTGCAAGCGTTTGGAACTGATTTGGGCTGAACAGATGTAGTTAAATTTAGTTTTTATTAAATACACATTTTTTGATAATTGCTATTGAGCTCATTGTTTGGCTTTGTTTTATTAGGCATTATATTCCTATACTGGAATCAATGTCCATCTTATTGGCCATAGTCTTGGTGCCCACATTGCTGGACATGCAGGAAAACGATTTCAAGGCATTTCAAGAGTAACTGGTATGTATTTGATCATTATATCTGGAATATATATATATATATATATATATATATATATATATATATATATATACATATATATATATGTACAGTATATTAAATATATATATATATTTACTGTATATGTTTAACATATGAAGCATTTTGAAGTCTAGTATCATTTTGGAGAACAATTCCAGCATATAAACTGGAAAGGATACTGTTAGAAGCACTCTTCCCTCAGATGTGGTGTCATTTATTTGAGCCTGTAACATTATACACAGTCGGCTAGATTTGGAGTTTTGTCGGTAACGACCCGAAAAACTAACGACAGCTTCTTTCTGGCCGCACCATAAAAATAACTCTGGTATTGAGAGTCCACATTTGTTGAATAATGCAATTTACAACATAATCCTAAATAAAATAAAACAAAACAACATAAGAGAAAACTTTTCTCTACATTTACCCTTTATAAAGTGTCTCCTTTTTTCCCTCTACAGTCAACCACCATAGCTCAGATCCCACAAAGAAATGAATTAAAATATCTAATAAAATCTGTAGATGTACTATAAATGTAAATAGTGAATAATTAACTTAGCACATCCGAAATCAATTGTGTGTTATTTATTATAATTTTCTATTATAATATTTATGTTTTTTTATATTTTATCTCTATATTTATGTTTCTTTTAAGAGAATTTCTGTTTTTTGTAGCAATTTTATTTGTATTATCTATATATCAATATATTGTTTTGTTTATGTTAATATGATAGTTTCTCCATCCTCAACTTAGATTGTCGATTTTTTCTCATATGCATCGATGGTGACTAACTTATAACATTTGACACTACTATCCACTTGATTGCATTTCTGAAAAAAACGCCATATCTTCTCTCTAAGTTATTCTTATATCATTGTTTAATTGAATACCTATATATCCTTTATATATGTGACTGCTAATTTCTTATGTATATATTCTTTATTTTTATTTAATTTATATACTTTTTGTTGTCTATTAGAACTTAGTTTACATAGGCTTAGAATGAATAGTTGATATATATGTATATATGTTAACAATTGTACTAGTACTAGAAGATTTATAAAATTGTTCACTGTGTTATTTGACTTAGTAAATAAAGAAACAAAATTAATGACCAATCTGCAGCAAAGGTTTCAGCTACCTTACCCATAGGTGTTGACAATAGTCCTTAATTGAACCGGTAACAGGATTGGTCCCTTTGCTGCATATAGGTCACTGCACACCTTGAACATATCACCTCTGATGAAGCGCATGTACGCATGCGCGAAACGCGTCAGGTGTTAAGGCTTTGCTCTCACCTTATGTACTAGCACCTTGCTTCAATAAAAAACCTCTTTTGAACCAGCCGTGGATGATTTCTCAGCCGCCTTTTGTCCTCTTCTCTGGGGATTACCTATTACTATATATATATATATATACATATATATGTACAGTATATTAAATATATATATATATTTACTGTATATGTTTAACATATGAAGCATTTTGAAGTCTAGTATCATTTTGGAGAACAATTCCAGCATATAAACTGGAAAGGATACTGTTAGAAGCACTCTTCCCTCAGATGTGGTGTCATTTATCTGAGCCTGTAACATTATACACAGTCGGCTAGATTTGGAGTTTTGTCGGTAACGACCCGAAAAACTAACGACAGCTTTTTTCTGGCCGCACCATAAAAATAACTCTGGTATTGAGAGTCCACAAAAAGGCTGCGTTAGGCTCCAAAAAAGGAGCGTAGAGCATTTTTAACGCACCTTCAACTCTCGATACCAGAGTTGCTTACGCAAGCGGCCAGCCTCAAAAACGTGCTCATGCACGATTCCCCCATAGGAAACAATGGGGCTGTTTGAGCTGCAAAAAAACCTAACACCTGAAAAAAAGCCGCGTTCAGCTCTTAACGCAGCCCCATTGTTTGCTATGGGGAAACACTTCTACGTCTGCACCTAACACCCTAACATGTACCCCGAGTCTAAACACCCCTAGCCTTACACTTATTAACCCCTAATCTGCCGCCCCAGCTATTGCTGACCCCTGCATATTATTATTAACCCCTAATCTGCTGCTCCGTAAACCGCCGCTACTTACATTATCCCTATGTACCCCTAATCTGCTGCCCTAACATCGCCGACCCCTATATTATATTTATTAACCCCTAATCTGCCTCCCACAACGTCGCCTCCACCTGCCTACACTTATTAACCCCTAATCTGCCGACCGGACCGCACCGCTACTATAATAAAGTTATTAACCCCTAATCCGCCTCACTAACCCTATAATAAATAGTATTAACCCCTAATCTGCCCTCCCTAACATCGCCGACACCTAACTTCAATTATTAACCCCTAATCTGCCGACCCAATCTCGCCGCTATTCTAATAAATGTATTAACCCCTAAAGCTAAGTCTAACCCTAACACTAACACCCCCCTAAATTAAATATAATTTAAATCTAACGAAATTAATTATCTCTTATTAAATAAATTATTCCTATTTAAAGCTAAATACTTACCTGTAAAATAAATCCTAATATAGCTACAATATAAATTATAATTATATTATAGCTATTTTAGGATTAATATTTATTTTACAGGTAACTTTGTATTTATTTTAACCAGGTACAATAGCTATTAAATAGTTAAGAACTATTTAATAGCTAAAATAGTTAAAATAATTACAAATTTACCTGTAAAAGAAATCCTAACCTAAGTTACAATTAAACCTAACACTATGCTATCAATAAATTAATTAAATAAACTACCTACAATTACCTACAATTAACCTAACACTACACTATCAATAAATTAATTAAATACAATTCCTACAAATAAATACAATTAAATAAACTTGCTAAAGTACAAAAAATAAAAAAGAACTAAGTTACAAAAAATAAAAAAATATTTACAAACATAAGAAAAATATTACAACAATTTTAAACTAATTACACCTACTCTAAGCCCCCTAATAAAATAACAAAGCCCCCCAAAATAAAAAAAATGCCCTACCCTATTCTAAATAACTAAAGTTCAAAGCTCTTTTACCTTACCAGCCCTGAACAGGGCCCTTTGCGGGGCATGCCCCAAGAAGTTCAGCTCTTTTGCATGTAAAAGAAAAAATACAATACCCAAGCCCCCCAACATTACAACCCACCACCCACATACCCCTAATCTAACCCAAACCCCCCTTAAATAAACCTAACACTAAGCCCCTGAAGATCTTCCTATCTTATCTTCACCTCACCGGGTTCAACGATCTGTCCAGAAGAGCTCCTCCGATGTCCTGATCCAAGCCCAAGCGGGGGGCTGAAGAGGTCCATGATCCGGATGAAGTCTTCATCCAAGCGGGAGCTGAAGAGGTCCATGATCCGGATGAAGTCTTCTATCAACGGCATCTTCAATCTTCTTTCTTCCGGATCCATCTTGCAGACCTCCGACGCGGAACATCCTGCTGGCCCGACGGACTAACGACGAATGACGGTTCCTTTAAGGGACGTCATCCAAGATGGCGTCCCTCGAATTCCGATTGGCTGATAGGATTCTATCAGCCAATCGGAATTAAGGTAGGAATATTCTGATTGGCTGATGGAATCAGCCAATCAGATTCAAATTCAATCCGATTGGCTGATTCAATCAGCCAATCAGATTGAGCTCACAATCTATTGGCTGTTCCAATCAGCCAATAGATTGCAAGCTCAATCTGATTGGCTGATTGGATCAGCCAATCGGATTGAACTTGATTCTGATTGGCTGATTCCATCAGCCAATCAGAATATTCCTACCTTAATTCCGATTGGCTGATAGAATCCTATCAGCCAATCGGAATTCGAGGGACGCCATCTTGGATGACGTCCCTTAAAGGAACCGTCATTCGTCGTTAGTCCGTCGGGCCAGCAGGATGTTCCGCGTCGGAGGTCTGCAAGATGGATCCGGAAGAAAGAAGATTGAAGATGCCGTTGATAGAAGACTTCATCCGGATCATGGACCTCTTCAGCTCCCGCTTGGATGAAGACTTCATCCGGATCATGGACCTCTTCAGCCCCCCGCTTGGGCTTGGATCAGGACATCGGAGGAGCTCTTCTGGACAGATCGTTGAACCCGGTGAGGTGAAGATAAGGTAGGAAGATCTTCAAAGGCTTAGTGTTAGGTTTATTTAAGGGGGGTTTGGGTTAGATTAAGAGTATGTGGGTGGTGGGTTGTAATGTTGGGGGGCTTGGGTACTGTATTTTTTCTTTTACAGGCAAAAGAGCTGAACTTCTTGGGGCATGCCCCGCAAAGGGCCCTGTTCAGGGCTGGTAAGGTAAAAGAGCTTTGAACTTTAGTTATTTAGAATAGGGTAGGGCATTTTTTTATTTTGGGGGGCTTTGTTATTTTATTAGGGGGCTTAGAGTAGGTGTAATTAGTTTAAAATTGTTGTAATATTTTTCTTATGTTTGTAAATATTTTTTTATTTTTTGTAACTTAGTTCTTTTTTATTTTTTGTACTTTAGCAAGTTTATTTAATTGTATTTATTTGTAGGAATTGTATTTAATTAATTTATTGATAGTGTAGTGTTAGGTTAATTGTAGGTAATTGTAGGTAGTTTATTAAATTAATTTATTGATAGTATAGTGTTAGGTTTAATTGTAACTTAGGTTAGGATTTCTTTTACAGGTAAATTTGTAATTATTTTAACTATTTTAGCTATTAAATAGTTCTTAACTATTTAATAGCTATTGTACCTGGTTAAAATAAATACAAAGTTACCTGTAAAATAAATATTAATCCTAAAATAGCTATAATATAATTATAATTTATATTGTAGCTATATTAGGATTTATTTTACAGGTAAGTATTTAGCTTTAAATAGGAATAATTTATTTAATAAGAGATAATTAATTTTGTTAGATTAAAATTATATTTAATTTAGGGGGGTGTTAGTGTTAGGGTTAGACTTAGCTTTAGGGGTTAATACATTTATTAGAATAGCGGTGAGCTCCGGTCGGCAGATTAGGGGTTAATAATTGAAGTAAGGTGTCGGCGATGTTAGGGAGGGCAGATTAGGGGTTAATACTATTTATTATAGGGTTAGTGAGGCGGATTAGGGGTTAATAACTTTATTATAGTAGCGCTCAGGTCCGTTCGGCAGATTATGGGTTAATAAGTGTAGGCAGGTGGAGGCGACGTTGAGGGGGGCAGATTAGGGGTTAATAAATATAATACAGGGGTCGGCGGTGTTAGGGGCAGCAGATTAGGGGTACATAAGGATAACGTAGGTGGCGGCGCTTTGCGGTCGGCAGATTAGGGGTTAATAAGTGTAGGCAGGTGGAGGCGACGTTGAGGGGGGCAGATTAGGGGTTAATAAATATAATACAGGGGTCAGCGGTGTTAGGGGCAGCAGATTAGGGGTACATAAGGATAACGTAGGTGGCGGTCGGCAGATTAGGGGTTAAAAAATTTTATTAGAGTGTCGGCGATGTGGGGGGGTCTCGGTTTAGGGGTACATAGGTAGTTTATGGGTGTTAGTGTACTTTAGAGTACAGTAGTTAAGAGCTTTGTAAACCGGCGTTAGCCCAGAAAGCTCTTAACTACTGACTTTTTTCCTGCGGCTGGAGTTTTGTCGTTAGATGTCTAACGCTCACTTCAGAAACGACTTGAAATACCGGAGTTAGAAAGATCCCTTTGAAAAGATAGGATACGCAATTTTCGTAAGGGGATCTGCGGTATGGAAAAGTCACAGCTGAAAAGTGAGCGTTAGACCCTATTTTGAGTGACTCCAAATACCGGCGGTAGCCTAAAACCAGGGTTAGGAGCCTCTAACGCTGGTTTTCACGGCTAACGCCAAACTCCAAATCTAGGTCAGTGATTGGCTAACTTGATGCACAAGTTCATTTATATTAGTTTCTTATTGGCCAAAGCAAAATATGGAAAGGAATGGATCCCACCATGTTTTTAAGCAGGTGTCTTCCTAAATTGCTCTTGATTTGTAAGACCATGCTTAAATGTTGATATATTTCTATGGGGCCTATTTATTATGTGTCTGTCCAACATGATCCGATCAGCAGATCATGTCTGACAGACATCTCTCCGCATTCAGCATTGCACCAGCAGCTCTTCTGAACTGCTGGTGCAACGTCGCCCCCTGCAGATTTGCGGCCAATCATCAGCTAGCAGGGGGGTGTCAATCAACCCGATTGTATTCTATTGGGTTGAATTGCGGCAATGTCTGTCTGCCTCCTCAGAGCAGGTAGACAGGTTATGGAGAAGCGGTCTTTAGACCGCTGCTTTATAACCAGTGTTTCTGGCGAGCCTAAAGGGGCACCTATTAGTTTAATGTCAATTTAACCTTTCAAGCAAAAGCAACAACAACAAAAATCAAATATATATATATATGCATGTTTTGTGTGGTCTGAGGAAGGGGTTAAACTCCCCGAAACGTCACTATTAAAGATATTTTTTCTTAATACCGGTGAGTACCTTTCTATTGAACTAATTGTATCTGGATGTTAAAGAGCTCCCTGGGAGCTGCTATCAAGTTGGGAGTGCTGGTCTGTGAGTAAAGTACTATATATATATATATATATATATATATACTCCTCAAGACTGGAAGTCACTCACAGGGTCTTTATTAAAAATAACTATATATATATATATATATATATATATATATATATATATTATACTATATTTTGTTTTCTTTATATAGGTCTTGATCCTGCAGGAATATTATTTGAAAATACATCCGTGCTGGTCAGACTGAGCAAAGATGATGCAGAATTTGTCGATGTCATTCACACTGACTCCAAATTATTTATCCACCTTGGTCAGTTCTAATGTTATCAAACATAAACAAAATATTTTTTTTTCATGTATCTGTAATTTACATTGTCTTATGCAGAACGTGACCAATTCACTCATACAGCAATATGAATTTTTTTAAATAAATCTTTATTTATTGGTGCATTTTAAATTTCTAACTAAGGGCCAGATTATGAGTGCGCTGCTATTCCAAATAATTCGCAATGCGAACGCGACCTCACATTGCTTGGAAGCTTTGCGCTCACAAGAGCTCACTTCCATCGACTCCAATGGAAGCCTCATTCTCATGCCTTGAGACATGGGCCTCTAGTTATCAAGCCGTCAACCGCAAATACGCTGGAATTCCGCAGCGTATTTGTGGCGAGGCTGATTTGCCGTAGTTATCAAGCCCTACAGCCCAGCAAAAGTAGAATTTATTTATTCCGGGCCAGCGTACCTGGAGGCGGCGGATCCCATAGGAATCAATGGGAGTCTGACAGCAGCGAGAGCTCATGTTCGCTGCTGCCCGATATCCCATTGATTTCTAAGGGAAGTGTCTGCACCTAACACCCTAACATGTACCCCGAGTCTAAACACCCCTAATCTGCCCCACCTACACCGCCGCCACCTACTTTATACTTATTAACCCCTCAACCGCCACTCCCGGACCCCGCCGCCAATGTAATAAACTTATTAACCCCTAAACCGCCGCTCCCGGACCCTGCCGCAACTATAATAAACTTATTACCCCCTAAACCGCCGCTCCCGGACCCCGCCTCAACTATAATAAATATATTAACCCCTAAACCGCCGCTCCCAGACCCCACCGCCACCTACATTATACTTATTAACCCCTAATCTACACCCCCTACACCGCCGCCACTATATTAAATGAATTAACCCCAAAACCTAAGTCTAACCCTAACCCTACCACCCCCTAACTTAAATATTATTTAAATTAATCTAAATAAATATTCCTATAATTAAATACATTAATCCTATTTAAAAATAAATACTTACCTATAAAATAAACCCTGATTACATTATAGTTATTTTAGGGTTTATTTTTATTTTACAGGCAACTTTGTATTTATTTTAACTAGGTACAATAGCTATTAAATAGTTAATTACTACCTATTTAATAGCTACCTAGTTAAAATAATTACAAAATTACCTGTAAAATAAATCCTAACCTAAGTTACAAATACACCTAACACTACACTATCAATAAATTAATTAAATAAATGAACTACAATTATCTAAACTAAAATACAATTAAATAAACTAAACTATATTACAAAAAAAAAAACTAAATTACAAAAAATAAAAAAATATTACAAGAAGTTTAATCTAATTACACCTAATCTAAGCCCCCTAAACAATAAAAAATCCCCCCAAAAATAATAAAATTCCCTACCCTAAACTAAATTACAAATAGCCCCATCCAAGCGGCATCTTCTATCTTCATCCTGGCGGTGATGAGCAGCTCCATCTTGAAGACCTCTGGTGCGGAACATCCTTCACGGCCGACGACTACCCGATGAATGAATATTCCTTTAAATGACGTCATCCAAGATTGCGTCCCTCGAATTCCGATTGGCTGATAGGATTCTATCAGCCAATCGGAATTAAGGTAGGAAAAATCTGATTGGTTGATTTAATCAGCCAATCGGATTCAAGTTCAATCCAATTGGCTGATTAGATCAGCCAATAGAATTGACCTCGCATTCTATTGGCTGATCCAATCAGCCAATTGGATTGAATTTCAATCCGATTGGCTGATTACATCAGCCAATCAGATTTTTCCTACCTTAATTCCGATTGGCTGATAGAATCCTATCAGCCAATTGGAATTCCAGGGACGCCATCTTGGATGACGTCATTTAAAGGAACCGTCATTCGTCATTAGTCCGTCGGCCGAGGAGGATGTTCCGCGCCGGAGGTCTTCAAGATGGAGCCGCTCATCTCCGCCAGGATGAAGATAGAAGATTCCGCTTGGATGAAGACTTCTGCTGGATGGAGGACCTCTTCTGCCCTGATCGGATGAAGACTTCTGCCCAGCTGGAGGACCACTTGTGCTCAGATCGGATGAAGACTTCGGCCCGGCTGGGTGAACACGGCTCAAGGATTGGGTGATCTTCAATGGGGTAGTGTTAGGTATTTTTAAGAGGGGATCGGGTGGGTTTTAGAGTAGAGGTGTGTGGGTGGTGGGTTGTAATGTTGGGGGGGGGGTATTGTATTTATTTTTATTACATGTAAAAGAACTGATTACTTTGGGGCAATGCCCCGTCAAAAGCCCTTTTAAGGGCTGGTAAAAGAGCTGGTTACTTTGGGGCAATGCCCCGCAAAAGGCCCATTTAAAGGCTATTTGTAATTTAGTTTAGGGTAGGGAATTTTATTATTTTGGGGGGCTTTTTTATTTTTTTAGGGGGCTTAGATTAGGTGTAATTAGTTTAAAATTCTTGTAATTCTTTTTTATTTTCTGTAATTTAGATTTTTCTTTTTTTGTACTTTAGTTATTTGTAGTTCATTTTATTTAATTTTAGGTAATTGTAGTTAATTAATTTAATTTATTTAATGATTGTTTAGTGTTAGGTGTAATTGTAACTTAGGTTAGGATTTATTTCACAGGTTCTTTTGTAGTTATTTTAGCTAGGTAGCTATTAAATAGTTAATAACTATTTAATAGCTATTGTACCTAGTTAAAATAAATACAAAGTTGTCTGTAAAATAAAAATAAACCCTAAAATAGCTGCAATGTAATTATTAATTATATTGTAGCTATCTTAGGGTTTATTTTATAGGTAAGTATTTAGTTTTAAATAGGAATTATTTATTTAATTATAGGAATATTTATTTAGATTAATTTAAATAATATTTAAGTTAGGGGGTGTTAGGGTTAGGGTTAGACTTAGGGTTAGGGGTTAAATCATTTAATATAGTGGCGGCGGTAAAGGGGGGTAGATTAGGGGTTAATCAATGTAATGTAGGTGGCTGGGGTGTAGGGGGGGAGGATAGGGGTTAATAAATGTAATGTAGGTAGCGGCGGGCTCCGGGTGCGGCGGTTTAGGGGTTAAACAATTAATTTATTTGCGGTGGGGTCCGGGATCGGCAGGATAGGGGTTAATAACTTTATGTAGGTGGCGGCGTTATAGGGGGCGGCAGATTACAGGTTAATAGGTATAATGTAGGTGGCGGCGGGGTCCGGGAGCGGCAGTTTAGGGGTTCATATATTTATTATAGTGGCGGCCTGGTCCGGGAGCAGTGGTTTAGGGGTTAATATTTTTATAATAGTTGCGGCGGGGTCCGGGAGTGGCGGTTTAGGGGTTAATAACTTTATTCAGTTGCGGGGGGCTCCGTGAGCGGTGGTTTAGGGGGTAAAACAGTATAGTTTAGTGTGGGTGCTTAGTGACAGGGTAGCAAGAAAGCTGCAAAGAAGCCGATGAGCAGCGAGATCGATGACTGTCAGTTAACAACAATTCGCTGCTCATCGCTCCGTACTTGGTGCCCGGCTTCTTGACAGCTTTCTTGATAACTTTGGCGAACATATTCAGGTCTGCGGCGGCGATGTAAGGCGAGCTTAGGCAAGCGTATTGGGCCTGCGAATGATGGGGAGGTAGACAGCTTGATAACTAGAGGCCATGTCATGAGAACCTAGTAAGTCCCGCAGAGATGGGCAGCAAATTTTAAATATATATGTATAGGAATATATACTTACATATTAACACATAAATATATATGTATTTAAGCACATACATATATATTTCTAGGAATAACACGGTCCCCATAGACAACAATGTAAAGGCACTTTTCAGTGCCGTTTTGTTTTTCTAACACCCCACAATCGCTCAGTTTAAGCCCTTGTAGCTGCTTCTTGCAGTTATTTATTAAAAAAATAAAAATGCTACCATTTTTTATTTTAAACAACTACACCACACTTTGATTTGTGGGCAATTGGGGGACATTTTGAAAGCTAACCAAAGATCTGATCTCTGATTAATTTTCGGAGCACTTATTGCTACTCTGTAGCATTAACCAGCCACTCGTGTGCTCGTTAATGGGGGAATTTTCTCGGGGGGAATTTTATGGGCACGTGATAAATTAGCGCTCCACTTGTAATTTAGACCTAAATGAAGCCATAAAGAAATATAAATCTCAAAACTAAATTCCACCTAAACTTCTTACTATGCTGTAATTTAACTCTGAAAACTGTATTTTTTCCACTTACTCCAGTGGCACTGTAGACTTCAGAGTCCCAATTCTACAAAATGATACGCAGTGATTGCTTGATCAGTGCAGGAGGTAATCTATATCTGCCTTTATTAGATCACAGCAAAGAAGATACGATAAACATATTAAAGATGTTTTTTTCCTGAACTGCAAAATAATCCATATTGTGCTAACAAACACCTAGATTACAAGTTTTGCGCTATAGAGGGTAGTTAACGAATGCAACAAAAGTTGCGTTATTTCACCCTCCATAGCGCTGCCATTACGAGTTCTGAAAAAGCCGCCTTGTGCGTGCGATATGGTTGCGTTGAGCTCCATACCGCACAAAATACAAGCGCTGCTTTAATGTGCTCATGCGCACTTTCCCCGTAGACATCAATGGGGAGAGCGTGTTAGAAAAAAAATAACACCTGCACTCAGAAAGAAAAGCTCCGTAACGCAGCCCTATTGATGTCTATGGGGAAAAAAAGTTAAGTTTAAACCTAACACCCTAACATAAACCCCACGTCTAAACACCCCTAATCTGCCGCTCCTGATATTGCTGCCACCAAAATAAATCTATCAACCCCTAATCTGCAGCTTCCGATATTGCTGCCACTATAATAATGTTATTAACCCTTATTCCCTTGCACCCCAACATCGCCCACACTATAATAAAGATATTAACCATTATTCAGCCGCTCCCCAACATCGCCGCCACTAAATAAAGCAATTAAACCCTAAACCTCTTGCCTCCCACATCACTATCACTGAATAAACCTATTAACCCCTAAACTACCAGCCCCCCACATCGCAACAACCTAAATTAAACTATATTAACCCTTAACCCTAAACCTAACCCTAACACCCCCTAACTTTAAAATAATTAAAATAGAGCTAAATTAAAGTTACAAATATTAACTAAATACCTATTTAAAACTAAATACATACTTACCTGTGAAATAAAACCTAGGTTAGCTACAACTAATAGTTATATTGTAGCTAACTTAGGTTTTATTTTTATTTCACAGGTAAGTTTTTATTTATTTTAACTAGGTAGACTAGTTAGTAAATAGTTATTAACTATTTACTAACTACCTAGTTAAAATAAATACAAACTTACCTGTAAAATAAAACCTAAGCTGCCTTACACTAAAACCTAACATAACAAATTTAAAGAAACCTACCATTACAAAAAATAACATAGTAAATGATCCAAAATAATAAAAAGTATTCCTATTCTAATCCCCTGTTTAAAAAAGAAACAACCCGAAATAAAAAACCCTAATCTATAATAAACTACCAATGGCCCTTAAAAGGGCCTTTTGTAGGGCATTGCCCTAAAGAAATCAGCTCTTTTTCTACAAAAGAAAAACATGCACCCCCTAACAGTATACAAACCTAATCTACCCATTGCCCTGAAAAAGGGCATTTGTAGGGGCATTACCCTTAAAATGGCATTCAGCTCTTTATCTTGCCCTTAAAAGGGCATTAAGCTATTTTAAGAGAAGCCCAAACCCTAATCTAAAAAAAAAAAAAAGAAAAAGAAAAAAAATTACACAAAATAACAAACGAATTATCTAAAATAATAAAAATGATTCCTATTCTAATACCCGTTTTAAAAAAAACACCCCAAAATAAAAGAACCCTAATCTAAAATAAACTACCAATAGCCCTTAAAAGGGCCTTTTGTAGGGCATTGCCCTTAAGAAATCAGCTATTTTTCTACAAAATATAAACAAACACCCCCTAACATTACAAACCCCAACCCTACAAAATAAAAAACCTAACACAAAAAAACAAATCTACCATTGCCCTGAAAAGAACATTTGTATGGGTATTGCCCTTAAAAGGGCATTCAGCTCTTTTATGAAATGCCCAAACCCTATTCTAAAAAAAACCCACCCCAAAAAAACTTAAAAAACTTAACACTAACCCCTCTTTAGGTACTCACAGTTGCTGAAGTCCCGCTTGAACTAACTCTAGCAGACACGCAAAGAAACACACTCAGACACAGACACCCAAACAGACACTTAGCACTTGTTTACATTGACCTGACAAGTAATGAGGTAAACTACAGTTTTGTAAAAAAAAAAAAAGGAGATTTAGAAAACAAAATATGGAGTTCTGATTATCTTTTTGTAAAGGAAGATGCCAACTAAATGATGACAACAGCATGCAGTGGCTGAAAGGAAGGGCCCTGAACTGCCTAAACAATAATTTAAAGGTTAAATGGTGGATTGGTTACTTCCGGAAAGGTCTTGTTAGTCTCAAAGTCTGTGGAAAGACGTGAATAATCAGTAGTAAGGTCAAAATGTCCTAAAAAGGAACAGACAATGGACACACACACACAAACTCTAACTTGCACAAACACCCAAGGAAACACCAACAGAGACAGCCTCAGAAAACACACAAAGACATACACACACACACACACACAGAGACACCCACAGAAAACACGCAAAGACATACACACACAGAGAGACAACCACATAAAAAACAGAGAAAGACATACATACACACACTCTCACTGAGACATATACAGAAAACACACAAAGACATACACACACCCTCACAGAGACACCCACATAAAACACACACCCTCACAGACATCCACAGAAAACACAGACATACATACATACATACATATACACACACACCCCCTCACAGAGACATCCACAGAAAACACAGACATACACACACACCCACATTAATAAGCTGGGTAGATGGCTAGATGAAGAAAATTACCTTTAAAAGGTTGACATATGTTTGTTTGTTTGTTTGTTTGTTTTTTCCCCATTTTCCCCAACCAAGAGCATCACTTCAAATATAGTGTACAAATTTTCCCAGCTGTTTACAAAATGCTGTACTCTATATGGTCTTGGTGGGACCATAAGCTGTGGTACTCATACCATTAGATCTAGTTAAATGCAGGATATAGGGTTGTTGGTATGTATTTCAAAATTAAGTCAGCTGTAGTGTAAACTGAACAGTTTTAAGTTAACCTGTCTCATTTCAAACATTGAGCAATCTTAGTCTGAGAGTATAAAATTGTATGCAGATGTAAAAATCTTAGATAAAATGCCTCCTTGCATCTGGAAAGTCCTTGCATAAAGGGGCAGTAAACTGGAATGTAATATATATATATATATATATATATAATGCATATCTGCCAAAAGGGCATCTACCATTTGAGTATTGAGGAGTAAACATTTCTGCATGGTTTTAAATATAGAGTTTCTACAGCATTGTCAAATAATCATAAATACACTGCTGCTAATAAAAATGTGTTTTTATGGACCCCTAGCCCCACCAAACAACTACTACCACACTGAAGTTACAATCCAAAATTTGCACAAAGTAATAAAAAAGATTTGCTAAATAAGTCCTACCTCCTCTGCAAATGAAAGTGATCAGCCGTCTGACTCAGGCACATACTGTACAAAGTAAAAATGTAGAGTGTGATTAGGGATACTACACTTCTGCTCTCCTAGCTAATCCCAATATGGAGTGTTCTAACCTCATAAAGTACACCCTTAGTTCAAAAAGAAAGTGTGGAGGAGGGATAGCGCTAACGAATAGCTGAGAGCCAAAATATCTAAAAAACTCAAATGAGATAGCTAAAAAACTCTAATGAGATAGTACATTACTAGTATAAATAAACAATAAAAATCGAATTAAAATTAGCGTATCTACGTAGCCAAAAAAAAAAGGATTGGATATATATGTACAAATAAATCAATATTTATTATAACAATATAAGATAAATTCTAACATAAATTCTAACAGATAACTCCTATAAAAGATGCCGGCATCAGGTAAAAAATAAGTGTATCTAAAAGACTGCAATGAGAGTGACTATCTGAGGTTCTCAAATAAACAAACTTATTAGCAGAATTATTAGCAGCTTATATGACTAAACAGAATTATTAGCAGCATGTATAACTAACCAGAATTATTGGCAGCCTATATGACAAAAACCGATAAAATAACTACAAAGTCTATTAAAAAGTCTATTAAAAAGTGCTTGATATCAGTATTCCCAAAATGGAACTTATCCGTGGGTGATAATGTTTACAAGTGTGATCCGTGGGTGGTAATGTTTACCAGTATGATCTCCTTAGGGGGTAATGTTTACCAGTATGTCAATTCAAAGACCGGGTAAAAACGGAGTGATGTGAGGAGTAACTTTATCTTCTTTCTGTATGGCTTTCCTCCGTTTTTTCAGTATCTGTCCGTCCTTCGCAGCAGGTATCCAGCGTGTGGAAATGGTCCCAGAGGGATCAGGTTCCGGGTTAGAGTTCAGTTCAGATTTCCAAATAGTAAAGCGCCGTTGTGCAATATTTCAGCCTATGAATGATAGACCTTTAAAAAGCACTCTGGGTTCGTTTTCTGTGGGTCCTGGGGCAGGAATTACACATGCAGAGACGGCTCACCTGTGATCAGTGACCGCTCAATGTACCTGTCCTATCCACCAACGATACCTCAGCTAGTAAAGAGGTATAAAATATATAAAATGTATCAAAGTTTAGTAAGCAAGTTCTACGCGTTTCAGCCTCCAGGGGCCTTTATCAAGATGCTTACTAAATGTTTAGGCCATTTTAAATAGCCCTCTCTCCTTTCTCATTGGATAATACCCAGCCAATAGTGAATAAGCTATTGGAGATATGTGAATCATTGTGTTACAAACATTTTAGTCAAAAATGTTACACTGTTTTGTTAATTCATATGTTTACACTTGATTTTAAGTATCTATTATTTGATTCATTTGATACAATAAATCCAATCTTGGCAACCTCTTATTGATTATGGAAAAAATATAAAAAATATAAAAAAGTTATTGGAATATATACGGAAAAAATATATAAAAATATATGTGTGTATATAAACAACAAATGTTTGAGAGGATTCTGTCTCTACTAAGTTTCTAAATGGTTTTGGTAGTTATATGTGTGTGTTAATGTGATAGTGTTAGAGATAGCGAACATTTGTACAAAGTAATAGCAATTTCATGAAGTTTGTGCAAAATTAAGAATTAGTTTAAAATATATACATATGTATTATAAAATATAAAATCATACATGTGTATAAAAAGATTATTTAAAATTCTTTTTTTGAAAAATTTGAAAAATTGGATTTTCATATTAGCCTACTAAGATCCATTTCGGAGTTCAGGCCATGGGGGTGGAGGGTTTTAAAATTAAATATAAATTCAGCTTCCTTTTTTAATAATACATTTTTAATATTCCCTCCCCTACTCCCAAGATTAATTTGTGTTACACCCCAATATTTAAAATCTTTTAGACTCCCTTCATGTTTTTCTTTAAAATGGTTATATAATTTTGTTTCTGAAGAGCCGTGCTCTATTTTTAAAATATGTTCCCGGATGCGATCTCTTAAAATCCTACTCGTCTGTCCAAAATAGAACAGATTACATGAACATTTGATGCAATAGATTATATTCTTATCAGAACATCTTATTAATTGCTTTATTTTAAAACTGAAGTTTGTGTTATGTGATTTTAAATCTTTTATCTTATGACTGTGTTTGCATGACTTACAGGTGTTACACGGAAAAAAACCAATTAGTTTATCTCCTTTCATATCTTTATATGTAGAATGTTGTTTTTTTTTTTCCTTATATTCACTGGGAGATAATAAACTCTTTAAGTTTCTAGCTTTTTTAAAAATTATATCAGGTTGATTTTTTACTTGATTCCCTAGTATATGGTCCTGTTTAATTAAATACCAATGTTTTCTCAAAATCTTTTTGACTTCATAGTGTTCTGAGCTAAACCCAGTGATGAAAGGTACAAACAGTTCATTAGATTTTTGTGCAACCGATTTCTTTTTTGGTAGTAATAAGGTGTTTCTATCAATTTTAGCAACCTCTTGTTGTATTTTGCCTATTCTATTGCTGTCATAACCTTTCTCTATAAATCTGGTAGTTAATATCTGGGATTGTGTCTGATAGCTTTCTAGAGATGAACAATTTTTCTTTACTCTCATATACTGGCTTTTTGGGATATTGTGTTTCCATTGATTTAAATGGCAACTGGATGAATGTATATAATTATTAGCGTCAATCGCTTTGAAGTAGGTTTCAGTGTGTATTTGATTATCATTGATTTCTATTGCAATATCTAAAAAATTGAGTTTCCTACAACTGTATTCATGAGAGAAGGATATTCCTAAGTTGTTACTGTTAAGATCTGTTAAAAATATGTTTAATAGTTCAACGTCCCCACGCCACACAATAAAAATGTCAACTATGAATCTGCAATAGAGCACAAGGTTCGCCTCCCAATGGCCATTGTAGATGTAATTATCTTCAAAATGGCCCATAAACAAATTAGCATAACTGGGGGCGAACCTTGTGCCCATTGCAGTTCCCTTAGTCTGGAGAAATACCTCCTTATTGAATAAAAAACTGTTATTTTGTAGGATAAAACCAATACAATCCAGAATAAATTTATTTTGAGTCTCAGATAGATCTATATCTCTGTCTAAAAATGATTTAATAGCTTCTTTTCCCATATGATGTGATATATTAGTATACAAAGAATTGACATCACATGTTGCCATAATGTAATTTTCTTTCCATTCTAGGTTTTGGATTTTATTTAGAAAATGTGTCGAGTCTCTTAAATATGCTGGTAGCGTTATCACATATTTCTGTAGGAAAAAATCTACATACTGGGATAGGCCTGATGTAAGGGAACCTATCCCAGAGATTATGGGACGGCCAGGGGGATTTTTAAGATCTTTGTGGATCTTTGGTAGAAAGTAAAAGGTGGGGGTCTTAGGATATGTTGTATTTAAAAAGTTAAATTCTGATTCATTAATTATACCTTCTTTCTTAGCCTCTTTAAGTAATGTTCCTAGTTTTAATTTCTGTTGCTTTAATGGATTCTGTTTAAGTTTAGTGTAAGTAGTCTTATCTTGTAAGATCCTATTTGCTTCTTGGATATAATAGTTTGTGTCCATTAGGACAATGCCCCCACCCTTATCTGCCGGTTTCACTACTATATCAGTATTATTTTGTAATTCCTTAAGCGTTTCACTCTCTTTTTTACTCATATTATTTTTAAAAGGTTTGCTTTGATCGAGTATTTCTAAATCTTTCTTTATATTCTCCTCAAATAGTTTTATGTGTTCGCTTTTCTCCTGTATAGGAAAGAAATCGGATTTAGCCTTCAGGTCTGTATGGATGTAACTGTTTTGTGTGTCTCTGTGTTGTATGGGATTTTTGAGAAAGTATCTTTTTAATGTGAGTTTTCTAATGTACTGATTGAAATTAATTAAGGTCTCAAATTTATTGAGTCTGCATGATGGTGCAAACGTGAGGCCTTTTCCTAATACTTTCTCTTGTTCTTCGGTTAAAATCACTTTACTTAAATTAAATATTCCAACTTTCTTTTTGCTTTCTATCTCCTTTGTGATTTGTTTAGAGGTTCCTCTCCCTCTTCTACCTCTAATCTTCTTTTTCCTTGTGTGTTTCTTTCTGGTATTATAGCTCCTGGATAATCTCTTGATGGCCCCGCCTTTGCGGGGACACCCTCTAAAAAATGTTTTGTCTGTGTGTTGTCTTCTTGTATGTTTGAATTTAGTTGTTTCCTGAATTGATGAGTTCTCGCGTGGCTCTGTTGTGCTTGTAGTGGTGTATATCTGTTTTGAAGGGGTATTCTCCAGTTTTGTTGTTCATTATAGGAGTGTTTGGGGTATTCTCTATACATATTATATGAATGGTTTGATTGATTTCTAAATCCATTGTCATTTTGTCTATTATTATGTCTGTTGTCATTGTATCTGTTATTGTAATAATTGTATTGATGACTGTAAAAATCTCTATCTGAGTTTTCATGGTTCTGATATCTATTTTGGTATCTGTGTTGATACCAATTTTGATGACTATTGGGGTACCAATTTTGGTGGTTTCTTTGGTTATATGTATTATCGTAACCTCTCTCATTGTTGTATTGATTATATCCTCTCCTTTGTGGTATATACTCTTCTCTTTTTGTGTGCCAGCCATTATTTGTGTTTCTACTTGGTGTTTTTGACCAATTTTCAGAGTCTATATTCTGATATTCATTCTCATTATTGTGATAATTTTCAATTCTCTTATTTGGCTGTTTATTCACTTCTTCAATTCTTTTGTGATTCTGATAATTAGTTTTATGTTTATTATTTGTATAATTGGGTACATTTTCTTTATCTTTATTCATGTTTTTCTTTTTGCTAAATAAATGTGCTATTTCTCTTCTAGAGTTATCTGTGGTGGGGTTATCAATAATAATTTCCTCTATATTCCTTTCTATAGTAATTTGTTTGGAATTACTCTCATCTTCATTTGTTTTATAATCTGTTGTATCTC
Source organism: Bombina bombina (assembly GCF_027579735.1). Lineage (NCBI taxonomy): Eukaryota > Metazoa > Chordata > Amphibia > Anura > Bombinatoridae > Bombina > Bombina bombina. The sequence continues at coordinate 228,878,418 of NC_069507.1, read as the reverse complement.
TTTGAAATTTTGAATTTTTCTGCAAGGTGATGTTATTTTTAAGTTCAGAGGTTCTCCTTATTATTTCAATTTGTGTGTTCTTGTGTTCCTCATTTTGTTCTATGCTGTTCATTTTATTTTTTATAGTTTCAATGTCTTTTTTTACTTCTGAAAGTTGTATATTTCTCGCTTTAACTACAATTTTCATAAGGTTTAAAGAGGCATTTTCTAATACTTCAAACCATTCTGTTTTTAATTTTTCTGGTAGTGTAAATGTACAATCTTTTTTTAATCTGAGACCTCTTGGTACCATATATGAATCCAAATAATATTGCATATATTTAATTTCCAAAGTATGTTTTATTTCTTTAGAGAGAGTGTTTTCCAAATCTATATGGATGTTTTCTATATCGTTCCCTTCATTATAAAATTCAATGTTTGTATTATCATTCCTAGCAATCTAATTGAGGATTTTATCTCTATGAGAGAATATGTCCATTTTAATATAGAATCAAAGAAAATGGATAGAATAAATCTTCTTATTATTAAAAAATGAGTGACGTGATTAAACAGAATCCATTAAAGCAACAGGAATTAAAACTAGGAACATTACTTAAAGAGGCTAAGAAAGAAGGTATAATTAATGAATCAGAATTTAACTTTTTAAATACAACATATCCTAAGACCCCCACCTTTTACTTTCTACCAAAGATCCACAAAGATCTTAAAAATCCCCCTGGCCGTCCCATAATCTCTGGGATAGGTTCCCTTACATCAGGCCTATCCCAGTATGTAGATTTTTTCCTACAGAAATATGTGATAACGCTACCAGCATATTTAAGAGACTCAACACATTTTCTAAATAAAATCCAAAACCTAGAATGGAAAGAAAATTACATTATGGCAACATGTGATGTCAATTCTTTGTATACTAATATATCACATCATATGGGAAAAGAAGCTATTAAATCATTTTTAGACAGAGATATAGATCTATCTGAGACTCAAAATAAATTTATTCTGGATTGTATTGGTTTTATCCTACAAAATAACAGTTTTTTATTCAATAAGGAGGTATTTCTCCAGACTAAGGGAACTGCAATGGGCACAAGGTTCGCCCCCAGTTATGCTAATTTGTTTATGGGCCATTTTGAAGATAATTACATCTACAATGGCCATTGGGAGGCGAACCTTGTGCTCTATTGCAGATTCATAGATGACATTTTTATTGTGTGGCGTGGGGACGTTGAACTATTAAACATATTTTTAACAGATCTTAACAGTAACAACTTAGGAATATCCTTCTCTCATGAATACAGTTGTAGGAAACTCAATTTTTTAGATATTGCAATAGAAATCAATGATAATCAAATACACACTGAAACCTACTTCAAAGCGATTGACGCTAATAATTATATACATTCATCCAGTTGCCATTTAAATCAATGGAAACACAATATCCCAAAAAGCCAGTATATGAGAGTAAAGAAAAATTGTTCATCTCTAGAAAGCTATCAGACACAATCCCAGATATTAACTACCAGATTTATAGAGAAAGGTTATGACAGCAATAGAATAGGCAAAATACAACAAGAGGTTGCTAAAATTGATAGAAACACCTTATTACTACCAAAAAAGAAATCGGTTGCACAAAAATCTAATGAACTGTTTGTACCTTTCATCACTGGGTTTAGCTCAGAACACTATGAAGTCAAAAAGATTTTGAGAAAACATTGGTATTTAATTAAACAGGACCATATACTAGGGAATCAAGTAAAAAATCAACCTGATATAATTTTTAAAAAAGCTAGAAACTTAAAGAGTTTATTATCTCCCAGTGAATATAAGGAAAAAAAAAACAACATTCTACATATAAAGATATGAAAGGAGATAAACTAATTGGTTTTTTTCCGTGTAACACCTGTAAGTCATGCAAACACAGTCATAAGATAAAAGATTTAAAATCACATAACACAAACTTCAGTTTTAAAATAAAGCAATTAATAAGATGTTCTGATAAGAATATAATCTATTGCATCAAATGTTCATGTAATCTGTTCTATTTTGGACAGACGAGTAGGATTTTAAGAGATCGCATCCGGGAACATATTTTAAAAATAGAGCACGGCTCTTCAGAAACAAAATTATATAACCATTTTAAAGAAAAACATGAAGGGAGTCTAAAAGATTTTAAATATTGGGGTGTAACACAAATTAATCTTGGGAGTAGGGGAGGGAATATTAACAATGTATTATTAAAAAAGGAAGCTGAATTTATATTTAATTTTAAAACCCTCCACCCCCATGGCCTGAACTCCGAAATGGATCTTAGTAGGCTAATATGAAAATCCAATTTTTCAAATTTTTCAAAAAAAGAATTTTAAATAATCTTTTTATACACATGTATGATTTTATATTTTATAATACATATGTATATATTTTAAACTAATTCTTAATTTTGCACAAACTTCATGAAATTGCTATTACTTTGTACAAATGTTCGCTATCTCTAACACTATCACATTAACACACACATATAACTACCAAAACCATTTAGAAACTTAGTAGAGACAGAATCCTCTCAAACATTTGTTGTTTATATACACACATATATTTTTATATATTTTTTCCGTATATATTCCAATAACTTTTTTATATTTTTTATATTTTTTCCATAATCAATAAGAGGTTGCCAAGATTGGATTTATTGTATCAAATGAATCAAATAATAGATACTTAAAATCAAGTGTAAACATATGAATTAACAAAACAGTGTAACATTTTTGACTAAAATGTTTGTAACACAATGATTCACATATCTCCAATAGCTTATTCACTATTGGCTGGGTATTATCCAATGAGAAAGGAGAGAGGGCTATTTAAAATGGCCTAAACATTTAGTAAGCATCTTGATAAAGGCCCCTGGAGGCTGAAACGCGTAGAACTTGCTTACTAAACTTTGATACATTTTATATATTTTATACCTCTTTACTAGCTGAGGTATCGTTGGTGGATAGGACAGGTACATTGAGCGGTCACTGATCACAGGTGAGCCGTCTCTGCATGTGTAATTCCTGCCCCAGGACCCACAGAAAACGAACCCAGAGTGCTTTTTAAAGGTCTATCATTCATAGGCTGAAATATTGCACAACGGCGCTTTACTATTTGGAAATCTGAACTGAACTCTAACCCGGAACCTGATCCCTCTGGGACCATTTCCACACGCTGGATACCTGCTGCGAAGGACGGACAGATACTGAAAAAACGGAGGAAAGCCATACAAAAAGAAGATAAAGTTACTCCTCACATCACTCCGTTTTTACCCGGTCTTTGAATTGACATACTGGTAAACATTACCCCCTAAGGAGATCATACTGGTAAACATTACCACCCACGGATCACACTGGTAAACATTATCACCCACGGATAAGTTCCATTTTGGGAATACTGATATCAAGCACTTTTTAATAGACTTTTTAATAGACTTTGTAGTTATTTTATCGGTTTTTGTCATATAGGCTGCCAATAATTCTGGTTAGTTATACATGCTGCTAATAATTCTGTTTAGTCATATAAGCTGCTAATAATTCTGCTAATAAGTTTGTTTATTTGAGAACCTCAGATAGTCACTCTCATTGCAGTCTTTTAGATACACTTATTTTTTACCTGATGCCGGCATCTTTTATAGGAGTTATCTGTTAGAATTTATGTTAGAATTTATCTTATATTGTTATAATAAATATTGATTTATTTGTACATATATATCCAATCCTTTTTTTTTTGGCTACGTAGATACGCTAATTTTAATTTGATTTTTATTGTTTATTTATACTAGTAATGTACTATCTCATTAGAGTTTTTTAGCTATCTCATTTGAGTTTTTTAGATATTTTGGCTCTCAGCTATTCGTTAGCGCTATCCCTCCTCCACACTTTCTTTTTTTTTTTTTTTTTTTACATACTGTACAAAGTGCCAAGTCTGTCTCACACTGCGCATAGTGGTTTAGTGCACACTAAGAAATCCTCTAAAATGCTAATACTTTACTCCTTGTAATAGCATTTCCCATGCACAATTAGCACTCTGCTGTAGTATCCACTGGTGGCTGCTCAAATGTAAAAATAAAATAAAAATAAAAAAATAAATAAAGAAATAAATAAAATATATTTTTTTTTTTTAGTTCTTGCCTCATGGGGCCCCCCTGGCTCATTGGGCTCCTGACAGGAGTCACCCCTGTCACCCCCTGATGGCGGCCCTGGGGGAGGACCTCGGTTTAGGGATTAATAGGTAGTTTATGGGTGTTAGTATACTTTGTAACAGTTTAGTTATGAGTTTTATGTAACAGTTTTGTTGCGTAAAACTCATAACTACTGCTCTCAGATGGCGGTACGGATCTTGTCATTATAGGGTGTAACACAAGCTTTTTAGCCTCACCGCAAAACTCGTAATGGCAGCGCTATGGGAACCCCATGAAAATGTAATTTTTTCGAGTGCAGGTCTGACGTTCTGTTACAGGTTAAAAGGCTTGCGGCACAGCTATATAGACAAGACTCGTAATGGCTGCATTGCTGTTTTAACGCTGAAATTACCATTTTTTAAGCGTTAAAACACGAACGCACAACTCGTAATCTACCTAAAAATTAGAGACTTAAATGAGTTTGAAACATATATTTGTATTCAGATCTTTTGTAATGTAATGCTCAATTGGTGATATATGCTATGCAATGTGCATACATAAAAAATAGCTGCATGTCCCTTTAACTACTTGCCCAACAGAATTGTCTACAAGAAATTGATACAGCATTCTTCCCAACCTAATTAAACATAGCTGCATTAAGCAAAACATAATACAAATAAATCAATTTCCTATATATTTAAAGCATTTTTTTTAAGATCAGGAAATACTAATGCACTGATATTCAATGAGTATTTCAAAGGCTATCTCCCTGGACTGTAAAATATTGCAAACTTAGTTACATTTTTTTTAGCTGTAAATGTATTAAAACATTTATTTTTGTATGCAGTGGCGTGATATATACTATGTATATAAACATACATTTAACATCACATTTAGTTACCTGACCATAAAAAATAGTTGTATGTCCCTTTAACTACTTGCTCCACAAAATGGTGTACACGACTTTAGTACAGACAAAGGGTTAACATTGCAGTCTAACGTAAAATATATATTAGAAAATACATTAATTATTATTTCAATACTTCAGGTTTAGGATTTATACAGCCAATTGGCAATGCTGACTTTTATCCTAATAATGGAAAGGACATGCCTGAATGTGATGCCAACAGACGTGTCTCACCACCCCCTAACATAGGTAAGCATTAATATTATTATTGTTATTATTATTATTATTATTATTGTTATTATTATTATTATTATTATTATTATTATTATTATTATTATTATTATTAATAATAATAATCATGTGTAGTATTATTATTAGTATTAATCATGTGTATTAATGTGTATTAGTATTATTATTGTTATAATTATTATTATTATTATTATTAATCATGTGTAGTATTATTATTATTGTTATTATTATTATTATTATTAATAATAATAATCATGTGTAGTATTATTATTAGTATTAATCATGTGTATTAATGTGTATTAGTATTATTATTGTTATTATTGTTATTATTATTAATCATGTGTAGTAGTATTATTAGTATTAATCATGTGTATTAATGTGTATTAGTATTATTATTGTTATAATTATTATTATTAATAATAATCATTTGTATTATTATTGTTATTATTATAATAATTATTATTATTATTATTATTAATGTTATAATTATTATTATTATTATTAATAATAATAATTATGTGTATTATTATTATTATAATTATTGTTATTATTAATAATAATCTGGGGATTCAATTGGTTAGAAAAAGCTCATAATCATAAAAAAAACAAATGGCTCTTTATTTTAGTGAAGTAGATTAGGTTTGGATTAATTTTACCTCTAGAATTTTTAGAAATATGAATTCATCCACATAAAAGAGAAACATTTAAACATTTTTTTATTTATCATTTTATATTCTGCCTAAAAAAAAGTAAAGTAAAATATGCTTCAATTTAAAGGGACAGTCAAGTCCAAAAAAACCTTTCATGTTTTATATAGGGCATGCAATTTTAAACAACTTTCCAATTTACTTTTATCACCAATTTTGCTTTGTTCTCTTGGTATTCTTAGTTGAAAGCTAAAACAAGGAGGTTTATATGCTAATTTCTTAGACCTTGAAGACTTCCTCTAATCTGAATACATTTTGACCACTAGAGGGCATTAGTTCACATGTTTCATATAGATAACATTGAGCTCATGCACGTAAAGGGACCTAGGAGTGAGCACTGATTGGCTAAACTGCATGTCTGTCAAAAGAACTGAAATAAGGGGGCAGTCAGCAGAAGCTTAGATACAAGATAATTACAGAGGTAAAACGTGTATTATTATAACTGTGTTGGTTATGCAAAACTGGGGGATGGGTAATAAAGGGATTATCTTTCTTTTTAAAACAACAAAAATTCTGGTGTTGACTGTTCTTTTAAATCAAAACTAACATATCACTTGTTTTGTACTAGTTCCTACTGATTGTCTTATTTGTATTAGATATGTGCATGGTGAAAAAATTTGGTTCGGTTCGGATCGATTCCGATTTTTTCAAATTACGGTTCGGATCGATTCGAAATTCGGAAAAATTTGAATCAATTCGGGTTCGGATTCGTTTCAGATTTATTCGGATTCGAATAAATTCGGCTGGATTTGCTTTGCTTCGGTTCAGAAATTCGGAATTCGGTGGGATGTGCTGTGTATTAGACTAGTATTATATACTGTATATTAGGTGTAACCCATAGCAGAGTGATATAACCTAATATACTGTACAATACTAGTGTAATCCATGGCCATCCGAATCTACCGAATAAATCCGAATAAATCCGAACTAATTCGTATTTATTCGGTAAATTCTGCACTATTTTAATTCGGAAATCAGAATCGATCCAAATCCCGAATTTTACAAATTTGGCCGAATTTCCAAATCGATCCGAAATGAATCGCACATGTCTAATATTTCTTGGCTGAAAGAAACCTCTTATTAATACATTTCTGTATTTGTCTCAATTTAAATTAAAATAAGTTTGACTCCACTTTTTTTCAGGCAAAAAAAATTGGTTTAAATTCTGTTTTTTAAAATAAGTTGTATAAAACTTTAGAATATGATGTCCTCCTCCAGCTCCTTCAACAAAGGATATAAAGAGAATGAAGCAAAACAGATATTAGATGGAAATTGGAAAGTTGTTTAAAATGGTGTTCTCTAACTTAGGGTTCTTCAAACTTTTTTCCCCAAGACCCAGTGACATGATACCACATACCTTTGTGACCCTATTTTGATGCTTGAAGTAATATAGCACAAGATAGCTGCAATTTTTGTTAAATTTTAATAAAATGTGTGCGTTATTTATTATAGTCAAATTTGAAAGTGTTTTAAAAGGTAATAACACACACACACTTACATACACCACACACTCACCACACACTCTCATACAACACACACTCATACACTATACACACACCACACACTCTCATACAACACACACACTTACATACAACACACACTCATACAATACACACACACCACACACTCTCATACATTACACACACATTTACATACAACACACACTCATACAACACACACACACACTTACATACAACACACACTCATACAACACACACACACATACAACACACTCTCATACAATACACACACCACACACTCTCATACAATACACACACACTTACATACAACACACACTCATGCAAAACACACACACACTTACATACAACACAAACACACTTACATACAACACACACTCATACAACACACACACACCACCCACTCTCATACAATACACAAACACTTACATAAAACACACACTCATACAACACACACACACCACACACTCTTATACAATACACACACACTTACATACAACACACACTCATACAATACACACACACTCATACAACACACACACCACACACTTTCATACAACACACACTCATACAATACACACTCATACAATACACACACCACACACTCTCATACAATACACACACACTTACATACAACGCACACTCATACAATACACACACCACACACTCTCATACAATACACACACACTTACATACAACGCACACTCATACAACCCACACACAACACACACTTACATACAACACACACTCATACAACACACACTCATACAATACACACACCACACACTCTCATACAATACACACACACTTACATACAACGCACACTCATACAACCCACACACAACACACACTTACATACAACACACACTCATACAACACACACTCATACAATACACACACACCACACACTCTCATACAATACACACACACTTACATACAACACACACTCATACAACACACACACTTACATACAACACACACTCATACAACACACACACACATACAACACACTCTCATACAATACACACACCACACACTCTCATACAATACACACACACTTACATACAACACACACTCATACAACACACACACACACCACACACTCTCATACAATACACACACACTTACATACAACACACACTCATACAACACACACACATACCACACACTCTCATACAATACACATCTTGGGGCATATTTATTAAGCTCTGTATAGAGCTTGAGGCTCCTTGTTTGGTCCCTTGTTTGGAAACAGAAGTTATCAAGAAATTATGAAGCAGGGGTCTAAAGACCGCTGCTCCATAACTTTTCCGCCTGCTCTGAGGCGGCGAACAGAAATCAACCTGATCAAATTTGATCTGAATGATTGACACCCCCTGCTAGTGGCCGATTGGCTGCAATTCTGCAGGGGGCAGCATTGCACCAGCAGTTTACAAGAACTGCTAGTGCAATGATAAATGCAGACAGCGTATGCTGTCCGCATTTATCGATGTGCAGCGGACATGATACTCTACTTCGTATCATGTCCGCACGCACATTGTTAAATATGCCCCATACTCTCATACAACACATGCATACACCCCATACCCTCTCATACTGCACACACAAGTCACGAACCAGTAAACTTGATGTTATGACCCAGTAATGGGTCCCAACCCGTGGTTTGAAGAACCCTGCTCTAACTGATTCATAAATTGTGTTAAGCTACAAACAAATGAATTAAGTTTTTACTTCTTGTACGCACAGAGTGCGAGAGTGTTTTAAAAGGTAATAACACACACACACTTACATACACCACACACTCACCACACACTCTCATACAACACACACTCATACACTACACACACACCACACACTCTCATACAACACACACACTTACATACAACACACACTCATACAATACACACACACCACACACTCTCATACATTACACACACATTTACATACAACACACACTCATACAACACACACACACACACACAAACTTACATACAACACACACTCATACAACACACACACACATACAACACACTCTCATACAATACACACACACCACACACTCGCATACAATACACACACACTTACATACAACACACACTCATGCAAAACACACACACACACTTACATACAACACACACACACTTACATACAACACACACTCATACAACACACACACACCACCCACTCTCATACAATACACAAACACTTACATACAACACACACTCATACAACACACACACACACCACACACTCTTATACAATACACACACACTTACATACAACACACACTCATACAATACACACACACTTACATACAACACACACTCATACAACACACACACCACACACTTTCATACAACACACACTCATACAATACACACTCATACAATACACACACCACACACTCTCATACAATACACACACACTTACATACAACGCATACTCATACAACCCACACACAACACACACTTACATACAACACACACTCATACAACACACACTCATACAATACACACTCATACAATACACACACCACACACTCTCATACAATACACACACACTTACATACAACGCACACTCATACAACCCACACACAACACACACTTACATACAACACACACTCATACAACACACACTCATACAATACACACACACCACACACTCTCATACAATACACACACGTTTACATACAACACACACTCATACAACACACACACACACTTACATACAACACACACTCATACAACACACACACACATACAACACACTCTCATACAATACACACACCACACACTCTCATACAATACACACACACTTACATACAACACACACTCATACAACACACACACATACCACACACTCTTATACAATACACACACACTTACATAAAACACACACTCATACAACACACACACCACACACTTTCATACAGCACACACTCATACAATACACACTCATACAATACACACACCACACACTCTCATACAATACACACACACTTACATACAACGCACACTCATACAATACACACACCACACACTCTCATACAATACACACACACTTACATACAACGCACACTCATACAATACACACACCACACACTCTCATACAATACACACACACTTACATACAACACACACTCATACAACACACACTCATACAATACACACTCATACAATACACACACCACACACTCTCATACAATACACACACACTTACATACAACGCACACTCTTACAACCCACACACAACACACACTTACATGCAACACACACTCATACAACACACACACACATACAACACACTCTCATACAATACACACACCACACACTCTCATACAATACACACACACTTACATACAACACACACTCATACAACACACACACATACCACACACTCTTATACAATACACACACACTTACATACAACACACACTCATACAATACACATACACTTACATACAACACACACTCATACAACACACACACCACACACTTTCATACAACACACACTCATACAATACACACACCACACACTCATACAATACACACACACTTATATACAACACACACTCATACAACACACACTCATACAATACACACACCACACACTCATACAATACACACACACTTACATACAACACACACTCATACAACACACACACACCACACACTCTTATACAATACACACACACTTACATACAACACACACTCATACAATACACACACACTTACATACAACACACACTCATACAACACACACACACACACCACACACTCTCATACAATACACACACACTTACATACAACACACACTCATACAACACACACACACCACACACTCTCATACAATACACACACACTTACATACAACACACACTCGTACAACACACACACACACCACACACTCTCATACAATACACATCTTGGGGCATATTTATTAAGCTCTGTATAGAGCTTGAGGCTCCTTGTTTGGTCCCTTGTTTGGAAACAGAAGTTATCAAGAAATTATGAAGCAGGGGTCTAAAGACCGCTGCTCCATAACTTTTCCGCCTGCTCTGAGGCGGCGAACAGAAATCAACCCGATCAAATTTGATCTGAATGATTGACACCCCCTGCTAGTGGCCGATTGGCTGCGATTCTGCAGGGGGCGGCATTGCACCAGCAGTTTACAAGAACTGCTAGTGCAATGATAAATGCAGACAGCGTATGCTGTCCGCATTTATCGATGTGCAGCGGACATGATACTCTACTTCGTATCATGTCCGCACGCACATTGTTAAGTATGCCCCATACTCTCATACAACACATACATACACCCCATACCCTCTCATACTGCACACACAAGTCACGAACCAGTAAACTTGATGTTATGACCCAGTAATGGGTCCCAACCCGTGGTTTGAAGAACCCTGCTCTAACTGATTCATAAATTGTGTTAAGCTACAAACAAATGAATTACGTTTTTACTTCTTGTATGCACAGAGGGGCCAATCTATCAAGCTCTGAATGGAGACCGCTGCTTTGAGCAGGCGGACACACATCGCTGGAATTCATTGATTCGTTGATTGACACCCTCTGCTGGCGGCTGATTGGGGGGTGGCGTTGCACCAGCAGCTCACAAGAGCTGCTGGTGCGGAAACAAGAGGAGCAGGGGCTCGCCTGGAAACAAGGGGAAAAGGGGCCCTTGTAAAATAGACCCCATAATCTAGACTTACAGTATATGTCGGAATATAATTCAGTATAATACAATGCCACAAGTTATATACGTAATGATTCCAGTAAAAAACATGACATTTTAATATAAATTGTTTAGTTATGTATAGTAAAACAACTCTGCCATATACTTTCATTATTTATTGTGCCCTGTTAACTTATTAAGGCTAACCCTGCAGCATATGTTTCCCTAATAAGAACGGCAAAACAATGTACTTTATACAAACATAATGAACATGGCTCCACCAAATGAAGGAAGTGTTAAAATTTGGCTATTGAAAAAATAATAGCAGAAAGCAAGATGTTAATTTATTTTAAAAATGTTTAGACTTGGTTGATAAATGATTCTGTAGGCAGACAATAGAAATACGAGTTATGGGCTCCATTTATGAAGCAAGAGAAGCTGCTTTGGAGCCCCATCATTTCAGGCTCGCCTGAAATGGAAGTTAAGAAGCAGCAGTCATAAGATCCTTAAAGGGATACTAAACCCAAATTCTTTCTTTAATGATTCAGGCAGAGCATGCAATTTTAAGCAACTTTCTAATTTACTCATACTGTCAATTTTTATGCATTTTCTTGCTATCTTTATTTAAAAAGCAGGAATTTAAAACTTAGAAGCCAGCCCATTTTAGGTTCAGCACCATGGATAGTGCTTGCTAATTGGTGGATACAGTTAGCAACCAATAAGCAAGCATAACCCAGGTTCTCAACCAAAAATGGTCCGGCTCTTAAGCTTTACATTCCTGCTTTTTAAATAAAGATAGCAAGAGAATGAAGAAAAAAAATGATAATAAGAGTAAATTAGAAAGTTGCTTAAAATTGCATGTTCTATCTGAATCATTAAAGTTAAATGTCCCTTTAACTTGTAGCCACCTATTATATTCATCCCGATCCGGATGATTGACAGACCTTGCAATTTGATGATTGTCCGTCAGGGGGTAGCATTGCACAAGTATTTCACTAGAAATGCTTGTGCAATGTTAAATGTCACCCCCAATGTCTTGTCCTTGAAGTCTGGGGTAGAAATACTTCCCTGACCATCTTTAGATGGTCCATATACCATAACTTACAGTAATGTTTTATTTGCAGGATTTTGTATACTGATCCCCATAATTGGTCCTATTGATTGTTCAGAAGGGCAGATATATGCACAGTGTCCGACAGCAATAAGGAATATGAAAATATCTGAAGAAACATTGAAAGGTAAATAAAGATTGTAAACCAATATATTTATTCTGCAAAGTCATCTACAATGATTATTATTATTATTTATTTATAAAGCACCAACATATTCCACAGTGCTGTCCATGCGTAAAATTAATTTAAATAAAACAATGGGGAAAAAAAACTACTTGTAAGAGACAGTACAAAATTGACAAACACATACAGGAGTAATTAAGGGTCCTATTCCCAAGGGAACTTACAATCTTGATTATTTTAGCACGCAAATGCAGAAAATGCTTGTACGCATTAGCTTACAAATAAATGTAATAATAATAGTTTTCAGAGTATTTATGCTGTGTTTTATAAATGACTCCATCAATCTTTTTTCTGTCCTTAGAAAAGTGACTGTAAACTAGTGATCTCTGAGGAAGCGCATGTGCGCATGCGCGAAATGGGTCAGTTCAGTGCATGCTACCTAACAGATTGTCTGTGTAAACTTTCCCTGATGGTTTATTAAACAATTGCAAATCAGAAAGAGAAGCATCCTCCCTATGGGTGATGGGGGAAACCAGACGTGGACTCCTTGCCTAATGTGCTTAGAGGAATATGGCTGCACCTCACTGACGAGGCCCATAGAAGGTCGAAACGATTGTCTGGGGTTGCCTTTTCCTTGTTTAAATGAGAATTGCCTGGTATTTCGGAGCTGGACTGACCATGTCGGCGGGATCAGACTGCTATACTACTGGAAAGTTTTCCTCTGTGAAAAGCACAATTGGGCAGAAAGAAGCTACTTCCAGGTGGTAACTGGGCCATAGAACAAGCTATTGATGCTGCTGTTCGTTCCTGGCAAACAAAATCATCCAAAATAAAAAATAATTACACCTAATCTAACAACCCTATCAAAATAAAAAAAAAACATTAAAAAAAAAAAAAAAACCCTAGCCTACAATAAACTACCAATGGCCCTTAAAAGGGCCTTTTGTGGGGCATTGCCCCAAAGATATCAGCTCTTTTACCTGTAAAAAAAACACAAAGACCCCCCCAACATTAAAACCCACCACCCAACCAACCCCCCCAAAATAAAAAACCTAATTCTATAAAAAACCTAAGCTACCCGATGCCCTGAAAAGGGCATTTGTATGGGCATTGCCCTTAAAAGGGCATTTAGCTCTTTTACTGCCCAGACCCTAAACTAAAAAATAAATCCCACCCAATAAACCCTTAAAAAGCCTAACACTAACCCCCTGACGATCCACTTTTTGAAGTCCCGCTTGAAAGATCTTCATGCCGGAGTTGAAGTCCTAATCCAGGCGGCGAGAAGTCTTCATCTAGACGGCCTCTTCAATCTTCATCCCGGCGGTTACGTCCTGATCTAAGCGGTGAGAAGTCTTCATCCAGACGGCCTCTTCAATCTTCATCCAGACGGCTTCTGTCTTGATCCCGGAGGCGCGGAGCGGGCCCATCCTGAAGCCATCTGGTGCAGAGCATCCTCTTCATACGGTCGCCCCATACACTGAATCTTCAATGCAAGGTACACGATCCAAGATAGTGTCCCTTACATTCCTATTGACTGAAAAATTTGAATCAGCTAATAGGAATTAGAGCTGCTAAAATCCTATTGGCTGTTCAAATCAGCCAATAGGATTTAAGCAGCTCTTATTCTATTAGCTGATTTATCATTCAATATAATGAGAGCTGCTTAAATCCTATTGGCTGTTCAAATCAGCCAACAGAATTTAAGTAGCTCTTATTCTATTGGCTGATTCATCATCCAATAGAATGAAAGCTGCTTAAATCCTATTGGCTGTTCAAATCAGCCAATATGATTTAAGCAGCTCTTATTCTATTGACTGATTCATCATCCAATAGAATTAGAGCTGCTAAAATCCTATTGGCTGTTCAAATCAGCCAATAGGATTTTAGCAGCTCTAATTCCTATTGGCTGATTCAAATTTTTCAGCCAATAGGATTGCAAGGGACGCCAGGAATGCAAGGGACGCCCTTGCATTGAAGATTCAGTGTACGTCGGCGACCGTATGAAGAGTATGCTCCACGCCGGATGTCTTCAGGATGGACCCTCTCCGCGCCTCCGGGATCAAGATAGAAGATGCCGCCTGGATGAAGATTGAAGGGGCCGCATGGATGAAGACTTCTCGATGCTTGGATCAGGACGTCGCCACCGGGATAAAGATTAAAGAGGCCGTCTGGATGAAGACTTCTTGCCGCCTGGATCAGGACTTCAACTCCGGGATGAAGATTGTTCACGTGGGACTTCAAAAACTGTAGTAAGTGGATCGTCAGGGGGTTAGTGTTTTTAGTTTAGGGTCTGGGCAGTAAAAGAGCTAAATGCCCTTTTTAAGGGCAATGCCCATACAAATGCCCTTTTCAGGGCAATGGGTAGCTTAGGTTTTTTTAGAATTAGGTTTTTTATTTTGGTTGGTTGGGTCGTGGGTTTTACTGTTGGGGGGGTCTGTGTTTTTTTACAGGTAAGAGCTGATATCTTTGGGGCAATGCCCCACTAAAGGCCTTTTTTTGGTAGTTTATTGTAGGCTAGGGTTTTTTTTATTTTGGGTGAGCTTTTTTATTTTGATAGGGCTATTAGATTAGGTGTAATTCTTTTTTATTTTGGATAATTTCGTTTATTATTTTTTGTAATTTAGTGTTTGTTATTTTTTGTAACTTAGTATTTTTTTATTTGTGATTTTTAGAGTAATGTTAGGAATTTTTTACTGTTTAGTTTAGTTTAATTTAATTGGTAGTTAGTTTAATTTTAGTTTAATAATTATATTTTTTTTAATTTGACAGGTAAGTTTTAATTTAAGATAGGGAAATTGTAATTTTAATATAAAGTTAGGGGTTGTTAGGTTTAGGGGTAAATAGTTTAATTTAGTTTATTTCAATGTTGGGGGCTTTCGGTTTAGGGGTTAATAGTTTATTTTAGTATATGTCGTAGTGGTGGGGCTTGCAGTATAGGGGTTAATAGGTTTAGTATAGTGGCGGAGGTGTAGGGCTTAATAACTTTACTATAGTGGGGGCAATGTGGGCAGACGGCAGATTAGGGGTTAATAATATTTAAATAGTGTTTGTGATGCGGGAAGGCGGCGGTTTAGGGGTTAATAACTAAGTATTGTGGTGAGGATGTCAGGGAGCGGCGGAATAGGGGTTAATATTTTTTTAAAGTGGCGGCGATATCGGGAGAGGCATATTAGGGGTTAATATATTTAATTTAGTGTTTGCGATGCGGGAGGGCCTCGGTTTAGGGGTTAATAGGTAGTTTATGGGTGTTTAGTGTACTTTTTAACACTTTATGAGTTTTATGTTACAGCTTTGTAGCGTAACACTCATAACTACTGACTTTAGATGGATTTACAGATCTTGTCATTTTAGGCTGTAACGTGTGCTTTTTAGCCTCACCGCAAAACTCGTAATACCAGCACTATGGGAATCACATAAAAAATGTCATTTTTAGAAGTGCGGGACTGACTTTTCGGTACAGGCTAAAAGGCTTGTGGTATACCTATAACGACAAGACTTGCAATGGCTGCGTTAGGGAAAAATGCGTTATGGGCCACAACGCTGCTATTGGACTCATAACGCAAAACTCATAATCTAGGTGTTAATGCGCTCTCCATGCTCTCCAGAGCACATTAGCTACGGCTGAACTTTTCACCTGTAGCTTTGAAATATTTACACTCTTTTTTAGCGAAAACAAACTCAAAAATTAGATTTTTGTTTCACTTTAAACCAAAAACCCAATAGTGCAGCCAACGAATAGTCGGGAAAACAAATTTCCTGAAATATACGTAAAGAAAATTTCATATGAAATGAAATTTTCTTCCCTGCACATCTCTACTGTAATCTGTGAGGTTTCACTGCCCTTAACTGTGGGTGTAACCGAGATTTAAATGGACATAAAAGTACAAAAAGAAATGTTCTAATGTGTAAGAGCATTTTATTATTGCACTTTTTCTTGTATATAATTATGTGTTTAACCCATTCAACAAAGTCAGTTCCAGTGCAGCATTGTACTACTGGGAGCTAGCTGAATGAATTTGGTGAGCCAATGACAATAGACACCTGTGTGCACCCATCAATCACCAGCTAGGGCTCAGTTGTGCATTTCTGCTCTTGAACCTCCCTTGGCATGCGTTTGTACAAAGGATAACAAGAGAACAAAGTACAATTGCATGCTCTATTTGTAAGTTTATTTTGAATTTCAAGTCTTTTTAATGCCACTAAATTATAATGAGATAAATAATTTACCATTGCATTTGGAGATACCAACACTGCACATAGAATTTATGTCCAGTTACAGCTACTATTCCATCAACGTTAATGATGGTATCTTCAACATACGCTCTGAAACATTTTCTTACCAAACTAAATTGCATTAATAGGGTTTGTAAGGGTGTTATAGGAATTTAAATTGTAATTAGAATAGCAGAGAATTTTAAAATGTGATTATGATTTGCAAAGCAAGAACCACTGGTACAGAGGATGCAGATATATAACTGGTATTTAAAAGAAAGAAAAAAATAATAGACTGAAATAAGGCAATAGCAGAGGGATAGGAGGAAATCAGTAAAGGTTTCTCAATTAACATTCACTTCTGGTAAACCCTCAATATTGTTTTCACAGCATACATCCAGCTTATTTACTGTGACCACATGCAAGCTGTGATGTATTACATACATAGCATCACTCACCCTGAAGCATTTCAGAGCAAGCTATGTGCTAACTGCAGAGATGATGTAAGTACCATGTAATGTGCTCTGTTCCAATACAGGTGTGTCAAGTATCTTGCATGATTGCCATGGGTTTACAAACGCAACACCATTTCAGTCTTTTTTTTTCTTGTTTTTTGTTTTGTTTATTTTTTATTTTTTAAGAATGTTCAGGTCACATGTAAATAAACATAAAAGAAGAAATGATCAGGGAACCTAATTTATAACAGAAATGCAAAAACTAAGAGGGGGGTGATATACTGAAATGCTGAATGCAACATTTTGAATATACAAATATAACAATATTTATTCCCTTAGACTTACATAGATACCTGCAGGAATAAACAGTTTAATGATATATTCCACACACTATTGACACATTCATTTTAGAGAATGGTGATATTTGGTTGCAAAAAATTGATTTGGCATGTCTGGCAAACATTTATCTTTATTTTTTTCTCAGAAGAATTATGGCCAATATTCAACATTTTCACAAATTAACCAAAATAGTTTCCCACCTTTACATGAAATGTTATATGGTTTGTGTATTTACTGACTGAAAACATACACAATAGTAGTATATCAGTTTAGTGTGTATAAGAACAGCCTATATAATAAGAAGAAGAACCCTCTGGCATTACAGATAAGTACATGTTTTATTTAATGGGTAAAAATACCATGATAAAGAA
This sequence comes from Bombina bombina, assembly GCF_027579735.1. NCBI lineage: Eukaryota > Metazoa > Chordata > Amphibia > Anura > Bombinatoridae > Bombina > Bombina bombina. The sequence continues at coordinate 228,859,632 of NC_069507.1, read as the reverse complement.
ATGATGCATCAATTCCTCCTTCCACAGGGTGAGCCATCAGAGTGTCCTTCAGGTGGATGCCCAAAGATGGGTCACTATGCTGACCCCACTGCATCTGGCAAATTTTATCTGGAGACATCTTTGGAAATGCAACCTGTGCCAAATGTAACTGAAATACTAAATATAGTAAATGAGCTGAAATAAACTTAACATGATATTAAAAGGAGATTGTAGTCATGTTTCTCTTTGTTTTATCTATCTAGTAGCTTAGAATGCAGGTAAAGCAGAAAGCAGGAAACCTCTAAGCCCTCACTAGAAACAATTAAGGGTCTTGGGAATATTAAATATAGTAGAATTGCATAATCAACAAGTACTGTGAATTTCAAAAAAGCCATCAATTGTTTTGTAACAAACTTAAAAATTCCTTTCTGTTTCCCTAAACCCTATATCCAGCCATCAACCCTGTATACAGCCATCAGTCACTCACAGATTCATATACTGTATGTATACTATTCATATATGCATTTATACACTGTGGACTCTTGCACATGCTCAGTAGAGAGCTTGTGCCCCAGGAAGTGTGCATATTATTTGACAACATATATCTGTGGGTATATGTATGCACCTACTTGTCTCTGTGTATAGAAGTGTGTATGTGTATGTATATGTGTGTATGTGTGTAAATGTATGTGTTTGTACATTTGTGTATGTATGCGTATGTGTGTATAAGTGAGTTGGTGTGTGTGTATATATATGTCTAAATATATGTGTATGTACAGTATATGTGTTTGTGTGTGCATACATGTGTGTGTATAAGTGACTTTGGGGCCGAATTATCATTGTGCGAGCGGACATGATCCAATATTGAGGATCATGTCCGCTACACATCGATAAATGCCGACAGCATACGCTCTCGGCATTTATCATTGCACCAGCAGTTCTTGTGACCTGCTGGTGCAATACCGCCGTCTGCAGATTTGGCCGCAAGCAGGGGGTGTCAATCAACCCGATCGTATTGGATCGGGTTGATTTCTGGCGATGTCTGTCCGCTGCCTCAGAGCAGGGCGGACAGGTTATGGCACAGTGGTATTTAGACCGTGTCACGGATACTGGGCTGCACGGATTGATCCCTTACCCCCTATGACCTCACCCCTGCTGTCTCTCGGCGGTTTTGGGCTCCTCAGAGCAACCGCAATTCCCCAGACCTTCTGTTCCCATTGTTTTGTGTATTGAATGTCGTCTTGGAAGAGCTGGTCGCTGACTGACACTTTCCCCTTCGGCCAGCCAGGCCCCTGGAACTACTGGTCGGCCACATAATCCAAGATTACCACTGCCCTTTGACCCAGGTCGCTCCAGTGGCCCTTTGTCCCAGAGCTCCGCTCTTCTGGGGTTTGCTGCCTCTCAGGGTGGGCCAGAGGTTGGGTGATTGCCTGAAGGGAGCTCCCTTGGGAACCGGGGGTTCCGGTTCCCCCTATAACCCCTATTCTCCCTGGACTTCCAGGTGGACGTTTAAACCAGCATAACTCCCCAGCTATGGATCACGTCGCTTTTTAAACTGTAGATTCTGGGGACCGAGAGTGGAAGTGCCGCTGCTCCCCCGGGATCACCCCAAAAACTGCCACCCCTGGGTACTGGGAATCTGTAGGACCGTGGCTGCTACCAGCCTGTCTGGAGGGGCGTGAAACTTTGGCATTGTCTCATGTCTTATCAAGATGGGTTGTAGGTATAAAAGATGTGTTTGTCCTAATAAATTCAGTTCTTATTTCACCTGAATGCTAGTCTGTCTAGTCATTTAGGTGGGTGGAGCTACCCAGTCAGGGTAGCCGGGGATCCATCACATTGGTTGGCAGCAGTAGGATGCTTCCGTCTACCTGGAATGTCCAAACCACCAACTGAAGATCTTGCCGGATGGAGCAGTACCATGGGCTCCGGAAGGAAGAATTGAGAACGTTGCTGCAGGCTAGAGGCAAAGTCGCTGGCAACAAGATAAAGGCAGTGCTCGTAGCCTAACTGATGGAGGACGATGAGGCTAGTGAACAGGCTGGTGGGTCGGACAGCGACCAAAGTGGGTGGCGGCCCAGTACAGCCTCCACTCAAGGGACAACAATGTCCGACCAGCAGCGGTAGATACAGTGGCAACTGGCTCTCTATGGACCTAACCCCCCGAGGAGATCGGTACTCAGATAGTGACTGACGCCACCAAGGTACATATGTTGGAGCTTCAGAAGTCTATGGGGGGGGTCATTCCGGATCTAGTAAACAAAAGAAACACAAAAGGTGAGAGTTGCACACTAATAAGTAATTAACTAGAGAACAGGTGCTTCCTAGAAAGATACATATGAGAACAACATAGAAAAGGAAGTGGGGATTTCACAATAAGAAATTCCCAAAAGTCTAGGTAAATCCAGCACAACTGTAAAATTGAATAAAAGTGCTACAAAAAGCTTGTATGTCAAAAACAATGTAAATATTTATTAAACAAATGCACAATACACACATTCACATTCATACAGGGGATCCCACACAAAGCAGTATTAATGAAGTACTGGCCAAAAAATTATTATCTGGTGCACCAGGGGAAATAGACCAAAAACAGTCCATTTAAAACTTGCAGGTATTTGTAATCCAATAAGTGCAGCGTTAATGCAAGAAATGGATGCAGTTATACAGTCCCCGGTGTATAAAAACCAGTTACTTCAGACTTGAACCCCCAGAGTTACTGAGTCGGTTGGTGCTTAAAAGACATAGCATAGGAGGAGCAATAGAAACACGCGTCTTTATTCACAGGTGCTGTATTCCTTTAAGACAGTGATATTCGGTGTACAGATGCGTATAACATATTCTACCTGTATTTGTTCACGCGGTCGCTCCTCCTAGCTGCCTTGTTCATGGAGTGTCCAGACATCAGGGGTAAGTCACGATGAGCAGGGGATCTGCTGTAAGGTCATTCCGGATCCCCTGGACCCCCCTTTCCAGCATAAGAAACTACCTCACGGGGCTTTCCAAGCATTCCAGGATGATGAGAGTGAGGATATCGACCGCTACCTACAGCTGTTCGAGACCCAGTGCCGGATGCATGGGGTCACTGATGCCGATAGGGTTACTATTCGAATTGGGAAACTGTCCGGTAGGGCCCTGGAGGCTTTCCACACTTTTCCCTCCGGAGATCAAGACAACTATGACCGGATGAAGGAGCGTTTCCTTGCCCGGTATGGACTCACACCGGAGGCTCACCGGCTAAGTTTCAAGGGACTACAAAGACAAGAGGAGCAGCCTTATACCGAGTTTGCTCACCGCTTAGATCGGTCCTTGAACTCCTGGGTTACTGGGTGCCACATCACCACCCTAGACGAAGCTGTTCAACTCATGTTCCTGGAACAGTTCTACAACCGCACCCCAGCGGAGATAAGGGACTGGGTAAAGGACAAGGGACCCAGAACAGCGGACCAAGCCGCCACCCTGGCCAATCAGTATGTGGATGCCCAGTGCCAGGTGGCCACAGACCTCCAGCCAGCAACCCACTCCGCTCCAGCCCCAGCTCGACCCCCAACAGCTTTGCAGCAGCCCCAGACCCGGTTGCCCCCTGGCAGCAATCCCTGGGGGTGTTATGGGTGTGGACACCCTGGCCATATGATACAGAACTGCAAAAAAGAAAACAAAGAAACCCCCCAGCCCAGCCGCCAAGGAACCCCCTCCCAACTCCGTGGGGAGCTCCTCCAGCCCACACCTACCAGGCCACTGCCCATTGTAACTATACAGCGAGATCTGACCTGTATGCTGAGTGGCCAGAAGAAGAAGTGGGTGTCTTGCACCATGTCAACTCAGTGGACAAAGACAACCAACAACAACATCGGCAAGAGGTATGGGTCAACGGGCAGGCGGCTCAAGGAATGAGGGATACCGGGGCCAACGTTTCTTTGATTCAGCCCCACCTCGTTCCCCTCTTGGGTCACACTAGATGGACCCTTGCTGTAGGGGTAGCGGGAGGTGCTGTTCTAAAGGCTCCTACAGCCTGGATCCATTTGGACTGGAAAACCGACGCCCGTCATCTTGTCTCCGCCTTTTTGGGGAATACCTCTCTGGACACCTGCCCTGTTACTACCCACCAGCAGGCCAGATGCCAAGCCACCTCACCAACTCTGGGGACCCAGGTAAGACCTACTGCCCCGACTCCTACCTTACTCCGACAGCCCGTCCCCACTAAACCAGAACTTTCCGACACCCCCTCCTGGGCAACCCCTTCCGAATTTCGCCAAAGAGACTTGAGCGACCCGACCCTGGCCCCTTGCTGAGACTGAGTAGGTGCTGACGACCAGAGCCCCGGAGATGAACGGTTCCAGTGGGAGGGCGAGCTCCTGTACCGGATCTCCAAGAGGAGAAAAGGACCGGTGCCCAAACGCCAGCTGGTCGTACCGAAGAAGTTTCGGTCCAACCTGATGAAAATAGGGCATGACATTCCCTTAGCCGGCCACTTAGGAAAGCAAAGGACCCACCACCGCTTGACTCAAACCTTCTTCTGGGCAGGCATTACAACCGATATTAAGAAATACTGTAAATCCTGTGAGGTTTGCCAGAAGGTAGGAAAGACGGGAGACCATACGAAAGCCCCCCTCCAACCCCTGCCCATTATTGATGAACCCTTTAGCCGAGTAGCAGTAGACATTGTGGGGCCATTAGCTCAGCCCAGCCCATCAGGAAAGAAATACATCCTTACAGTGGTAGACTATGCCACCCGATACCCAGAGGCAATCCCCTTGGCCAATATCCAAGCGGAGACCATAGCAGATGCGATGCTGCGGATATTCACCAGGGTAGGCTTCCCTCAGTAAGTGGTTTCCGATCAGGGAACACAGTTCACTGTGGAAATCACTCAACAACTCTGGAAGTTGTGCGGGATTAAACCCCTGCACAGCGCCCCTTACCATCCCCAGACAAATGGGCTGTGTGAGAGGTTTAACGGGACCCTAAAGCAACTACTTTGGACGTTCTCGGCCACTCACAAGGACTGGGAAAAATTCCTGCTGCACCTCCTCTTTGCATATCGAGAGGTGCCTCAGGAATCCACAGGCTTTTCCCTCTTTGAACTACTGTATGGTCAAAAGGTTAGGGGCCCGCTAGATTTGGTACGAGCCCACTGGGAAGAAGCCACAGGAGGGGAAGAGCACTCTGTCTTGGGGTACGTACTCCAGCTCAGGGACCGGCTGCAGGACCTGGCTGCCCAGGTCCGTGAGAACCTTCAGGCCTCTCAACACAAACAGAAGCAAAGTTACGATCGCAATGCCCGTACCCGAACCCTGATAGTGGGACAGAAGGTCCTTGTCCTGAAGCCTGTCAAAACAGACAAGCTACAAGCCACCCCAGGACAGACCACCCCTGCGACAGGCTGCCTACAGGGTCCCAGAGGCCTTCAGGGAAAGTATGCACCGGGAGCTCTGAGGAATGTTGGACATCAGTGTCATTGAACCGTCCAACAGTCCCTGGGCCTCCCCAGTAGTGTTATTACCCAAAAAGGACGGAACTACCCGGTTCTGCGTTGACTACGTAGACTCAACAACAGAACCACCACTGACACCTATCCCATGCCCCAAGTAGATGACCTGTTAGATCAAATAGCCCTGGCCACTTCCTGACCACCCTTGACCTATGCAAGGGTTATTGGCAAATTCCCCTCGACCCTGAGTCCATCCCCAAGTCTGCCTTCATCACTCCCATCAGCTTATACCAGTTTAAGGTCATGCCATTTGGAATGAAGAACGCCCCAGCCACTTTCCAAAGAATGGTAGACCGCCTGTTAGATGGCTTCCAGGACTATGCCTGTGCATACCTGGATGACATTTCCATCTATAGCGAGACCTGTCTAGTGGTAGACTATGCCACCCAATACCCAGAGGCAATCCCCTTGGCCAATATCCAGGCAGAGACCATAGCAGATGCGATGCTCCAGATATTCACCAGGGTAGGCTTCCCTCGGGAAGTGGTTTCTGATCAGGGAACACAGTTCACTGCAGAAATCACTCAACAACTCTGGAAGTTGTACGGGATTAAACCCCTGCACAGTCCCCCTTACCATCCCCAGACAAATGGGCTGTGTTAGAGGTTTAACGGGACCCTAAAGCAACTGCTTTGGACGTTCTTGGCCACTCACATAGACTGGGAAAAATTCCTGCCGCACCTCCTCCTTGCATATCGAGAGGTGCCTCAGGAATCCACAGGTTTTTCCCCCTTTAAACTACTGTACGGTCAAAAGGTTAGAGGCCCGCTAGATTTGGTATGAGCCCACTGGGAGGGAGCCACAGGAGGGGAAGAGCACTCTGTCATGGGGTACATACTCCAGCTCAGGGACCGGCTGCAGGACCTGGCTGCCCAGGTCCGTGAGAACCTTCAGAACTCTCAACACAAACAGAAGCGATAGTACGATCGCAATGCCCATACCCGAACCCTGATAGTGGAACAGAAGGTCCTCGCCCTGAAGCCTGTCAAAACAGACAAGCTACAGGCCTCTTGGCAAGGACCCTACCGGGTTGTGGAACAACTGAACAACACCACATACCTGGTAGCAAAGTGTTCAGATGAAAGGATCCGTCGGACCTTTCATGTAAACATGTTAAAGGCATACATAGAAAGACCCAGGGATGTGGCCGCTATCTGTGTGCCGGCAGTGGAGGACTCTGAAAGTCTTCCAATGCCGGAGCTTCCCAGACCTACTGACGCCCCACCGGGGGTGGATGACATATCCTTAGATGACTGGTTAGAGTCCAGACAGAAATGGCAGGTCTGGCGACTCCTGGAACAGAGAAGTGACATGTTCTCTACTGTCCCTGGGTTTACCGCCACAGCCATCCACCGGGTGGAGACCCCAGGACAGACCCCCCTGTGACAGGCTGCCTACAGGGTCCCAGAGGCCGTCAGGGAAAGTATGCACCGGGAGCTCCGGGGAATGTTGGACATCGGTGTCATTGAACAGTCCAGCAGTCCCTGGGCCTCCCCGGTAGTGTTAGTACCCAAGAAGGACGGAACTACCTGGTTCTGCATTGACTACCGTAGACTCAATGACAGAAACACCACTGACGCCTGACCCATGCCCCGAGTAGATGACCTGTTAAATCGAATCGCCCGGGGCCACTTCATGACCATCCTCGACCTATGCAAGGGTTATTGGCAAATTCCCCTCGACCCTGAGTCCATCCCCAAGTCTGCCTTCATCACTCCCTTTGGCTTATACCAGTTTAAGGTCATGCCGTTTGGAATGAATAACACCCCAGCCACTTTCCAAAGAATGGTAGACCGCCTGTTAGATGTCCTTCAGGACTATGCCTGTGCATACCTGGATGACATCGCCATCTATAGCGAGACCTGGTAGGACCATCTGGTCCACCTAGGCATCGTCTTAGATCGTCTTCGAGCCGCCGGCCTTTCCTTGAAGCCAGATAAGTGTACCATTGGGCACTCAGAGGTTCAATACTTGGGCCACCGAGTCGGCTGCGGTAAGCAACGACCCGAACCGGCCAAAGGCGAGGCAGTGGCTAACTGGCCCACCCCCAGGACCAAAACCCAAGTCCTTGCCTTTCTGGGTACTGCAGCCTACTACCAGAGGTTTGTCCCAATTACAGCACCCTCGCCAAACCCCTGACTGACCTGACCCATAAACGACTTCCCCGACAGGTCCTGTGGTCCCCTGAGTGTGAAAAAGCCTTCCAGAGTCTTAAGTCTGCCTTAATCTCTGCTCCAATACTGGCCACTCCTAACCCAGCCAAACGCTTTTCTGTCCACACAGATGCCTCTATGTTCAGGTTGGGGGCCATACTAAGCCAGGCAGATGAGGAAGGAAAGGACAACCCTGTTGCCTACCTCAGTTGAAAACTGCTACCCCGGGAAGTAGGCTACGCGGTGATCGAGAAAGAGTGTCTGCCGCTGGTATGGGCTTTGAAGAAGTTGCAGCCCTACCTATATGGGAGACCCTTTACCGTCCTCACTGACCATAATTCCCTTGCCTGGCTCAACTGAGTTTCCGGGGACAACGGGAGACTGTTGAGTTGGAGCCTAGCCCTGCAGCCATTTAACTTTGACATTCAGTACCGACCGGGAAAAAGCAATTGGAATGCCGACTGACTTTCCCTGCGGACTTAAGTGGCATAAATTCCTCGGACATCCCCGGGCCGACCCGTATGTGGATCTAGCCGGGTTTGTCAAACTGGAAGGGGGGAGTTGTCACAGATATTGGGCTGCAAGGATTGATCCCTTACCCCCCTATGACCTCACCCCTGCTGTCTCTCAGCGGTTTTGGGCTCCTCAGAGCAACCACGATTCCCCAGACCTTCTGTTCCCATTGTATTGTGTATTGAATGTCGTCTTGGAAGTGCTGGTTGCTGACCGCCACTTTCCCCTTTGACCGGGCCGCCGGAACTACTGGTCAGCCGCATCATCCAGGATTACCGGTGCCCTTTGACCCAGGTCGCTCCAATGGCCCTTTGTCCCAGAGCTCCGCTCTTCTGGGGTTTGCTGCCTCTCAGGGTGGGCCAGAGGTTGGGTGATTGCCTGAAGGGAGCTCCCTTGGGAACCGGGGGTTCCGGTTCCCCCTATAACCCCTATTCTCCCTGGGGTGGACGTTAAAACCAGCATAACTCCGGTCCCCAGCCACAGATCATGTAGTTTTTTGGACTGTAGATTCTGGTGACCAAGAGCTTTAAAATGACACCCTGGCAGCACCGCCGCTCCCCCGGGATCACCCCGAAAAATGCCACCCCTGGGTACTGGGAATCTGTAGGACTGTGGTTGCAATGGCCGGCACCAGCCTGTCTGGAGGGGGCGGGAATGGTGGGAAAACTGTGGCATTGTCTCATGTCTTATCAAGATGAGTTGTATGTATAAAAGATGTGTGTTTGTCCCAATAAAGTCCGTTCTTATTTCACCTGAATGCTAGTCTGTCTAGTCATTTAGGTGGGCTCCTGCTAGAATCACTTTCCTGGGCTACATAGCAGCTTGTTCCAGGCAGCGGAAGGACCCCTTTGGCGGAGCTACCCAGTCGGGGTAGCCGGGGATCCATCACAGACCGCTGCTTCATAACTTGTGTTTCCGGCAAGCCTGAAGACTCGCCAGAAACACGAGGCATCAAGCTCCATTCGGAGCTTAAAAAAAATATGCCCCTTTATGTGTGTGTTTGTGTATAAATATATACAGTTTTGCTTTTATTCTTAGCTGAGAGCTTGTGAGCGAGTGCTGAACATTTTTATGTGTGTGTAACTGTGTTTGTTTCTGTAATTTACCCTTTGGACCTGCACCCAGGCAGGCCCGGGGTTAACTGCCTGTGACTCTGCAAGTAGTGTAGCTTTATGTGAGTGCGATAGCAACCAAACCTGAGCCTGGTTGTGGGTCATGGGATGTGTACCCGGTCCGGTCTGGATGTGCTGTCCATTCCTAAACTTTGCTTACGCCCGGAGTGATTACATAAGTCTGTGAACCCTGACTTGTTCCCAGCTTGTTTATTAGCCTGCATTTGTGTGTGTGGCTGCAGTTGTGTGGCTGTATTAGGGACTCAGGCACTAGGAAGAGACCTTGACGTGGTGTCTGAGCTTGTCCCATTTGGCCAAATGCGGTAACTAACTCTTCAAGTTTTGCTTTTATTCTAAGCTGAGAGCTTGTGAGCGAGTGCTGGACTTTTTTTTATGTGTGTATGTATATATATATATATATATATATATATATATATAGATTTATTTGTGTTTATCTATGTGTTTGTGCATTTGTGTATATATACGTGTGTGTGTATACGTGAGTTTGTGTATGTGTGTGTATATATATATATATATATGCATGTATGTATGTATGTATGTATGTACGTACGTGTGTACGTACGTGTGTTTGTGTATGCATACATGTGTGTGTATAAGTGACTTTGTGTCTGTGTATATATATATATGTATGTGTGTTTATGCATACATGTGTGTAGAAGTGAGAGTATCTGCGAGTGTGTGTCTGGCTATGTTCCCAAGGTGTGGAAAGACTTGTTCCAGTCCACAAAAGTGGAGATAAAACATTAGTTTAAAACTATAGGCCTATAGCCTTACTCCATGTGTTGTTGACAAAATTGGAGAAACAAGCCTATTGCCAACTGTGCAGGTTTTACCAGGAGATGGCCTTCCCCACCCTGTTCCAATCTGGCTTTCGTCCAAACCACTTTACTGTAACAGCTCTCTTAAAAGTTACCAATGATGTGCAGGCTCAAATGGAACGCGGCAAACTGACTTGAGCTATGTTCCTTGATTTTGCAAAGGCTTTTGGAACTGTTAATCACAACATCTTAATACACAAGCTCAGACGCCTCAAGATTAAAGGATAAATCATTTAATTGGTTCTGCTCTTACTTATTAGACAGATCTCAATTTGTATTTATTTCTAACAATGTCTCCAGCACTCTCAAAGTAACTTGTGGTGTGCCCCAGAGTTCCATTTTAGGGCCCCTCTTATTCTCTATATTCATAAATGATCTTCTAGAGGTCAAAAGATGGATCTGTAAAAATAAACTGTTTCTAAATGCTTACAAAACAGTAACCATGGTTTTTGGGCCAAATCAAAAATTAAAAAAAATCAAATAAAGCAGAGTTAACATAATTACATTATCAAACTGTAGGCTGGTCCCTGTCAACTGCTATAAGTATCTCGGTATTTGGCTTAATCCTAACCTGTTGTTTCGACTTCATATTGACAAATTATTGTCCAAACTGTACCCTATAATTGGAGTCCTTTTTAGAAATAAATCCTGTCTAAATGTTGAGGTTAGGAAATGTATTGTACAACAAATGCTGATCCCAGCAATCGATTATGGGGATGTTGTGTAAGTGTCTGCACCTAAGATGCATCTCAGTAAACTTGCAATTCTCTATAACTCGTTAAGCCAATTTATCCTGCAATGTGATTACAGAACTCATCATTGGGATATGTTAAAAGAACTAAACTGGCTCTTGCTTGACTATAGTCGCTTTCTTCATCTCTCTTGCTTTGCCTATAACCACTTTTCTGAGAAACTCCCTCACTACCTGAGCATTATGCTCAACCCTGCTCCTGCACTACCTGAGCATTATGCTCAACCCTGCTCCTGCACTACCTGAGCATTATGCTCACCCATGCTTCCCCCTTTCCCGTTACAACAAGGAAGCTGGTCGGTCAGTGTTCTCTTTCAGAGCTCCTCAACTGTGGAATAACCTCCTGTAAATCACCAAATCCTCCAGCAACTTGGGATCCTTAAAAAGAAAAAAATCTCTATCTTTACTACTAAATAAATCTTTTAAAGACTGTGAAGTGTTAAAAGACCTACCTTGTGTCTGTGTATAGCTATGCAAAAATGTAACTATTTGTACAAAATTTAATATATTGCTGACATATCCTAGGACATACTTAAAAAAAAGATAAATCTCAATGTATTTTTTCCTGGTAAAACATATATTTATAAATAAATACTGTAGTTGTTACCAGCAGTTTATTGTCCCTTTAAGATAGAAGAGAATACATCCAGCAAAACTTTCTAGTAAGTTTTAAAATATTTGCAAATAGGTTGACAGTTGAGAGTGATTCCTGGACTACCAAACTTTACTTTACTACATGAAGACAGCAACTGACAATCTTCTAATTTTCAATACTATATTATGGAGTCTACTGGCTCTCTATCTTTTGGTGCAAAACTGCAATTTTTCATGCCTGAAAACTTGCATGTTCATAAATGTAAGACTATGGGGCCTAGTTATCAAGCCGTCAACCTCAAATACGCTGGAATTCCGCAGCGTATTTGTGGCGAGGCTGATTCGCCTTAGTTATCAAAGGCTAGAGACCGGCAAAAGTTGAATTTTGTGACGTAAACTTCGATCCGCAGGACACAGTCAGACACAGATCGATTCTTACGTCACTCCAGATGTTCCGCACACAAGTCCGGCACAATCTGACTACTTTTGCTAGTTATCAAAAAACTAGCAGGTACGCTCGGCACTTTTACGGCCCAGCGTACCTGGTTTTCAAACCGCCACCCTGGAGGCGGCGGATCCCATAGGAATCAATGGGAGTCTGACCATAGCGAAAGTTCATGTTCGCTGCTGCCAGACATCCCATTGATTCCTATGGGAAACGTCTGCACCTAACACCCTAACATGTACCCCGAGTCTAAACACCCCTAATCTGACCCCCCTACACTGCCGCAGCTAAATAAAGTTATTACCCCCTAAACCGCCGCTCCCGGAGCCCACCGCAAGCTACTCTATACATATTAACCCCTAAACCGCCGCTCCCGGAGCCCACCTCAAGCTACTCTATACATATTAACCCCTAAACCGCCGCTCCCGGAGCCCACCGCAACTATAATAAATGTATTAACCTCTAAACCGCCGCTCCCGGAGCCCACCGCAACTATAATATATTTATTACCCCCTAAACCACCGCTCCCGGAGCCCACCGCCACCTACATTATACCTAGTAACCCCTATCCTGCCCCCCCTATACCGCCGCCCTCTGTAATAAAGTTATTAACCCCTATCCTGCCGATCCCGCACCTCGCCGCAACTAAATAAATAGTTTAACCCCTAAACCGCCGCTCCCGGAGCCCACCGCAAGCTACTCTATACATATTAACCCCTAAACCGCCGCTCCCGGAGCCCACCGCAACTATAATAAATGTATTAACCTCTAAACCGCCGCTCCCGGAGCCCACCGCAACTATAATATATGTATTACCCCCTAAACCACCGCTCCCGGAGCCCACCGCCACCTACATTATACCTAGTAACCCCTATCCTGCCCCCCCTATACCGCCGCCCTCTGTAATAAAGTTATTAACCCCTATCCTGCCGATCCCGCACCTCGCCGCAACTAAATAAATAGTTTAACCCCTAAACCGCCGCTCCCTGACCCTGCCGCAACCTATATTAAATTTATTAACCCCTAATCTGCCCCCCCCTACACCGTCGCCACCTATAATAAATTTATTAACCCCTATCCTGCCCCCCACTACACCGCCGCCAATATAATAAATTTATTAACCCCTAAACCTAAGTCTAACACTAACCCTAACACCCCCTAACTTAAATATTAATTAAATAAATCTAAATAATATTTCTATTATGAAATAAATTAATCCTATTTAAAACTAAATACTTACCTTTAAAATAAACCCTAATATAGCTACAATATAAATAATAATTATATTGTAGCTATCTTAGGATTTATTTTTATTTTACAGGCATCTTTCAATTTATTTTAACTAGGTACAATAGCTATTAAATAGTTATTAACTATTTAATAGCTTACCTAGCTAAAATAAAGAGAAATGTACCTGTAAAATAAAAACTAACCTGTTACAATTACACCTAACACTACACTATACTTTAATAAATTATTCCTATTTAAAACTAAATACTTACCTGTAAAATAAACCCTAAGATAGCTACAATTTAATTAATAATTACATTGTAGCTATTTTAGGAATTATATTTATTTTACAGGTAACTTTGTATTTATTTTAGCTAGTTAGAATAGTTATTAAATAGTTATTAACTATTTAATAACTACCTAGCTAAAAGAAATACAAAATTACCTGTAAAATAAATCCTAACCTAAGTTACAATTAAACCTAACACTACACTATCATTAAATAAATTAAATAAATTAACTACAAATAACAACAATTAAATACAATTACATAAACTAACTAAAGTACAAAAAAAAAGCTAAGTTACAAAAAATAAAAAAAATAGGTTACAAACATTTTAAAAATATTACACCAATTTTAAGCTACTTACACCTAATCTAAGCCCCCTAATAAAATAACAAACCCCCCCAAAATAAGTTCAAAGCTCTTTTACCTTACCAGCCCTTAAAAGGGCCTTTTGTGGGGGCATGCCCCAAAGAATTCAGCTCTTTTGCCTGTTAAAGAAAAATACAAACCCCCCCAACATTAAAACCCACCACCCACATACCCCTAATCTAACCCAAACCCCCCTTAAAATAACCTAACACTAATCCCCTGAAGATCATCCTACCTTGAGTCGTCTTCACTCAGCCGAGCAGCAATGGAACCAAAGAGGAGACCCGGAGCGGCAGAAGTTATCCTCCAAGCGGCACTGAAGAAATCTTCCATCCGATGAAGTGATCCTCCAAGCGGCGCTGAGGAATTCTTCCATCCAGGCGATGTCATCTTCCGAGCGGCGCTGAAGAAGCCTTCTATCCGGGCGATGTCATCTTCCAAGCGAGGTCTTCAATCTTCACCCCGCCGACGCGGAACATCCTTCTTTACCGACGGACTACCGACGAATGTAGGCTCCTTTAAGGGACATCATCCAAGATGGCGTCCCTTCAATTCCGATTTTTCCTACCTTAATTCTGATTGGCTGATTGAATCCTATCAGCCAATCGGAATTGAAGGGACGCCATTTGGATGACGTCACTTAAAGGAGCCTGCATTCGTCGGTAGTCCGTCGGTAAAGAAGGATGTTCCGCGTCGGCGGGATGAAGATTGAAGATTGAAGACCCCGCTTGGAAAATGACATCGCCCGGATAGAAGGCTTCTTCAGCGCCGCTTGGAAGATGACATCGCCTGGATGGAAGAATTCTTCAGCGCCGCTTGGAGGATCATTTCATCGGATGGAAGATTTCTTCAGCGCCGCTTGGAGGATAACTTCTGCCGCTCCGGGTCTCCTCTTTGGTTCCATCGCTGCTCGGCTGAGTGAAGACGACTCAAGGTAGGATGATCTTCAGGGGATTAGTGTTAGGTTATTTTAAGGGGGGGTTTGGGTTAGATTAGGGGTATGTGGGTGGTGGGTTTTAATGTTGGGGGGGTTGTATTTTTCTTTTACAGGCAAAAGAGCTGAATTCTTTGGGGCATGCCCCCACAAAAGGCCCTTTTAAGGGCTGGTAAGGTAAAAGAGCTTTGAACTTTTTTAATTTAGAATAGGGTAGGGCATTTTTTTTTATTTTTGGGGGGTTTGTTATTTTATTAGGGGGCTTAGATTAGGTGTAAGTAGCTTAAAATTGTTGTAATATTTTTAAAATGTTTGTAACCTATTTTTTTTATTTTTTGTAACTTAGCTTTTTTTTTTGTACTTTAGTTAGTTTATGTAATTGTATTTAATTGTAGTTATTTGTAGTTAATTTATTTAATTTATTTAATGATAGTGTAGTGTTAGGTTTAATTGTAACTTAGGTTAGGATTTATTTTACAGGTAATTTTGTATTTCTTTTAGCTAGGTAGTTATTAAATAGTTGATAACTATTTAATAACTATTCTAACTAGCTAAAATAAATACAAAGTTACCTGTAAAATAAATATAATTCCTAAAATAGCTACAATGTAATTATTAATTACATTGTAGCTATCTTAGGGTTTATTTTACAGGTAAGTATTTAGTTTTAAATAGGAATAATTTATTAAAGTATAGTGTAGTGTTAGGTGTAATTGTAACTTAGGTTAGTTTTTATTTTACAGGTACATTTCTCTTTATTTTAGCTAGTTAAGCTATTAAATAGTTAATAACTATTTAATAGCTATTGTACCTAGTTAAAATAAATTGAAAGTTACCTGTAAAATAAAAATAAATCCTAAGATAGCTACAATATAATTATTATTTATATTGTAGCTATATTAGGGTTTATTTTAAAGGTATGTATTTAGTTTTAAATAGGATTAATTTAGTTAATAAGAGTAATATTATTTTGATTTATTTAATTAATATTTAAGTTAGGGGGGTGTTAGGGTTAGCGTTAGACTTAGGTTTAGGGGTTAATAATTTTATTACAGTGGCGGCTGTGTAGTGGGGGGCAGGATAGGGGTTAATAAATGTATTATAGGTGGCGACGGTGTAGGGGGGGCAGGATAGGGGTTAATAAATTGAATATAGGTTGCGGCGGGTTCAGGGAACGGCGGTTTAGGGGTTAAACTATTTATTTAGTTGCGGCGAGGTGCGGGATCAGCAGGATAGGGGTTAACAACTTTATTATAGAGGGCGATGGTATAGGGTGGCAGGATAGGGGTTACTAGGTATAATGTAGGTGGCAGCAGTGTCCGGGAGCGGCGGTTTAGGGGTTAATACATTTATAAGAGTTGCGGCGGGGTCTAGGAGTGGCGGTTTAGGGGTTAGTAACTTTATTTAGTTGCGGGGGGCTCCGGGGGCGCCGGTATAGGGGGTAAAACAGTGTAGTTTAGTGTGAGTGCTTAGTGACAGGCTAGCAAGAAAGCTGTCAAAAAGCCGAAGAGCAGCGAGATCGGATGAGTGATAACTCTCACAGTCCGCTGCTCATCGCCCCGTACTTGGTGCGCGGCTTTTTGACAGCTTTCTTGATAACTTAGGCGAATTTTTGCAGGTCCGCGGCGGCGATGTGAGGCGAGCTTAGGCGGGCGTATTGGGCCGGCGAAGGCAGGAAAAGTAGACACGTTGATAACTAGGCCCCAATATATCAGAAGATGTTAAACTTTGATAAACAGACTTTTGCTGTAATTATTTGAGAATCATTACCTCCCTGTGCAAAAACTCCACTAAGGGAATTTAGTTTAGGTCAGGAGATATCTATTTTCTGACCAAAGCAAATTAGAAATAGGAGATTTAGGTTCAAGTATGAAAACTAAAGATGACTTGACTATACCTCACTAGAAGGAATATGGCTATCACACAATGTTCTTCCATGACAAATGTGGCACCACAACTTATTTGTTCTAATTAACTTTTTTTTATACATATATTTTCAAAGGGACAGCAAAGTCAGTGTCCTTGTCATTTTTTATTCACCCACACCACCTTCATAAAACTGTAAAGTATCTAGAATTGAATATGTAGAGACTCCTAACTCCTAAATAAACGCCTCATCAGTGAGATGCAGCCATATATTGTTTTTGTTTATGCAAATTATGACTCTTAGGGAATTCTCCCTAAGACTGATGTGAGAATCCAGATGTGGACCCGTTGCTCAGTGTGCCTAGAGGGATTGGCTGCACCTCACTGACGAGGCCCACACTAGGCCGAAACGTACGTCTGAGGTTTTGCCGTTTCTCTCGATTAGAGAGGTATTGCCTGGTATTTAGGGGCTGGACTGAACTGTTAAGTCAGGATCAGACTGATATGCTACAGGAAAGTTCTTCTCTGTGAAAGGCACATGTTGAGCAAAAGGAGGCTGCTTCTTGGGTGGTAACTAGCCTTAGTTACTATTGTTCGTTCCCAGGTTGAGCGCTTCTCTCTTTATATTTATGCAAATTATGACTCTTAGGGAAGTTTCCCTAAGCGTGATGCAGGAATCCAGACGTGGACCTGTTGCTCAGTGTGCCTAGAGGGATATGGCTGCACCTCACTGACGAGGCCCACACTAGGCCGAAATGTACGTCTGGGGTTTTGCATTTTCTCTCTTTCAGAGAGGGATTGCCTGGTATTTCGGGGCTGGACTGTACTGTTAAGTCAGGATCAGACTGATATTCTACAGGAAAATTCTCTGTCAAAGGCACATGTTGAGGAAAAGGAGGCTGCTTCTTGGGTGGTAACTAGCCATAGAACAAGCTATTATGCTATTGTTCGTGCCCAGGTTGAGTGCTTCCCTCTTTTTATTTATGCAAATATATATATATATATATATATATATATATATATATATACAGTTGTGCTCATAAGTTTACATAACCTGGCAGAATTTATGATTTCTTTACATTTTTCAGAGAATATGAATAACACAAAAACTTTTATTTCACTCATGGTTAGTGTTTGGCTGAAGCCATTTATTATCAAAATCAACTGTGTTTACTCTTTTTAAATCATAATGACAACAGAAACTACCCAAATGACCCTGATCAAAAGTTTACATACCCTGGTGATTTTGGCCTGATAACATGCACACAAGTTGACACAAAGGGGTTTGAATGGCTATTAAAGGAAACCATCCTCACCTGTAATCTGTTTGCTTGTAATTAGTGTGTTTGTATAAAAGGTCAATGAGTTTCTGGACTCCTGACAGACCCTTGCATCTTTCATCCAGTGCTGCACTGACGATTCTGGATTCTGAGTCATGGGAAAAAGCAAAATAATTGTCAAAGGATCTGCGGGAAAAGGTAGTTGAACTCTATAAAACAGGAAAGGAATATAAAAAGATATCTAAGGAATTGAGAATGCAAATTAGCAGTGTTCAAACTCTAATAAAGAAGTGGAAAATGAGGAGACAAAGTTAAAGTGAACATTAAACACATTTAAACACATCATAACCCCCCCACCCCCTCAATAGTGCAGCCAATCAATGTAATCCCACCTGATTGGTGGGATATAAACAATAAATGACATACGGCTAGATTACGAGTTTTGCGGTATGAGTGAAAAAGCAACGTTATGGCTCTTTTTCACTACCGCTGGTATTACGAGTCTTGCAGGTTTAGGGGCCCCACACACTTTTTTGGCCATAACGCAACGTAACCACTGCAGCTTTCAAAAAGTCCTTTTTCAATGGGACTTCCATTGCTCCGGTATTACGAGTTTGCCTGGGAGGCCAAAAAGTGAGCAGTACAGCCTAAAACTACAAGATCCATACCGTAAACTGAAAGTCAGTAGTTATGAGAGTTACGTTACAAAGCTGTAGCATTAAACTCATAACTAAAGTGTTAAAAAGTACACTAACAACCATAAACTACCTATTAACCTCAATTATGCAAGCTTAATCCTATTAGTTGATTGGATCAGCCAATAGGATAGAAGCTCAATCCTATTGGCTGATTGCATCAGCCAATATGATTTTTTCACCTTTAATTCCGATTGGCTAATAGAATTCTATCAGCCAATCGGAATTCAAGGGACGCCATCTTGGATGACGTCACTTAAAGGAACCTTCATTCGAGAAGAGCCGTGGAAAGAAGAGGATGCTCCACCCCGGATGTCTTGAAGATGGAGTCGCTCCATGCCGGATGGACGAAGATAGAAGATGCCGTCTGGATGAAGACTTCTGCACTTCTTGCACCTTGGATGAAGACTTCTCCCGGATTCGTTGAGGACGTTTGGGCGGAAAAAGAGCTAAATGCCCTTTTTAAGTAAAATACCCCTACAAATGCCCTTTTCAGGGCAATGGGGAGCGTAGGTTTTTTTAGCTAGAATTTTATTTGGGGGGTTTGGGTGTGTGGGTGGTGGGTTTTACTGTTGGGGGGTGTTTGTATTTTTTTTTACATTTAAAAGAAATGATTTATTTGGGGCAATGCCCAACAAAAGGCCCTTTTAAGGGCTATTGGCAGTTTAGTTTAGGCTAGGGTTTTGTTTTTTTTTTGTTTTTTTTTTGTTTTTTTTATTTTGATAGGGCTATTAGATTAGGTGTAATTAATTTAAATATTTGATAGTTTCTTTTTTATTTTGTGTAATTTAGTGTTTGTTTGTTTTTGTAATTTAGTTAATTGTATTTAATAAATATAATTTATTTAATTGTAGTGTAAGGTTAGGTGTTAGTGTAACTCAGGTTAGGTTTTATTTTACAGGTAAGTTTGTATTTATTTTATCTAGGTAGCTAGTAAATAGTTAATAACTATTTAGTAACTAATCTACCTAGTTAAAATAAATACAAACTTACCTGTGAAATAAAAATAAAACCTAAGATAGCTACAATGTAACTATTAGTTATAGTGTAGCTAGCTTAGGTTTTATTTTATAGATAAGTATTTATTTTTAAATAGGAATTATTTAGGTATTAATAGTAGGTTTTATTTAGATTTATTTTAATTACATTAAAGTTAGTGGGTGTTAGGGTTAGACTAGGGTCAGGGGTTAATAACTTTAGTATAGTGGCAGCGATGTTGGGGGCGGAAGATTAGGGGTTAATAAATGTGGGTAGGTGGCGGCGATGTTAGGGGCGGCAGATTAGGAGTTAATAAGTGTAGCTAGGTGTCGGCGGTGTCGGGGGCAGCAGATTAGGGGTTAATAAATATAATGTAGGTGTTGGCGATGTCGGGGGCGGCAGATTAAGGGAGTTTAGACTCTGGTTTCATGTTAGGGTGTTAGGTTCAAACATAAATTTAGTTTCCCCTTAGGAATCAATGGGGCTGCGCTACAGAGCTTTACGCTCCTTTATTGCAGGTGTTAGACTTTTTTTCAGCCGGCTTTCCCCATTGATGTCTATGGGGAAATCGTGCACGAGCACGTAAAACCAGCTCACTGCATCGCTGGTATTGGAGTGCGGTATGGAGCTCAATTTTGCTTTACGCTGCAATATTGCCTGCTAACGCCGGGTTTTTGCAAACCTGTAATACCAGCGCTGTAGGTAAGTGAGCGGTAACAATAACTTGCAAGTTAGTACCGAGCTGCTCTTACCGCAAAACTCGTGATCTAGCCGTTTGTTATTTCATGTGACCATACATGATCATATCAGTAACCTAATAATCCAAAACTGTATAAAAACAGACTTATACAATCATAATACACACAATGTGCTAATATACATTTCCACATAAAAATCATAAATTCTGTGCATTTTAAATGTTATGTTGTCAGCGTATGTAGTGCTGTGAATATCCTGTGAAACGGATCTGATCTTACGTAATATTAAGGAAAGTGGATAAACAAGCAGTGTCTCCTATTTCTTAAAATGTATGGGGAGCATAACTTATCTGTAGCTAAACATGAAGGCTATTGAATCATACTTTGATGATTTTTACTGAGCCCAACTAGTGTTACTTACCGCTTTTGCGGTCAAACTGTTGCAAGGAAGAGTGTGGGACACAGTATCATGTAACTATCAAGCCCAGGGAGTGTGTGTATTACCGCGTAATTGATTGGATATCCAAATATGGTCGTCCTGGTAACTAGATCGCTTACTATTCACATGTTATGCATTTAATCAGGACAAGTAAACAGCGGATACTCAGCTCATAGCCAATAATGTATAACTGTAATGTATCGATTAGAGTTCTAAGATCTACAAAAGAGAAATATGTAATCAAACTGTGAGAGAAAATATGTAAATTAGAACCATGGTGCAAATTAATATATAACTATAGTGCTAGTTTGGACTGAATACATGGTCTGAAATATGCTGTTGCTGTGGTGTAATATATACAACTGGAATTAAATATTACTTAGACAAGCACGGGTCATGTTATTAAAGGGCCATAATACCCAAATGTTTAAACATTTAAAAGTGATGCAGCATAGCTGTAAAAAGCTGACTAGAAAATATCTCCTGAACATCTCTATGTAAAAAAGAAAGATATTTTACCTCAAAAGTTCCTCAGTAGCCACCTCCCATTGTAAAGGATTTCTAAGCAGCATTTTAGTGTGTCTGTCCTGGGACAGCTTAGGGGATGAGCCTCGTGAACTCTCATATTATTTCACCAATCAGGTAAAGGAAGCTTACTATGAAATCTCATGAGAGTTAAGTCAAATCTCATGAGATCACAGTAAGAGTTCATGACCTCAGCACTGCTGATGCTGATTGGCTGCTGTTCATTTCTTTATTTTTTTTTATTTTTTTTACCTGCAGCTGGGAGCAGCTGAGTATAACTTTTTACACAGAACTTACTCTGCTGAGCTGAGGAGATTGTGAGGTAAAATATCTTCCTTTTTTACATAGAGATGCTCAGGTGGTATTTTCCTGTCAGCTTTTTACAGTTATACTGCATCAGTTTCAAGTGATTTAGCATATGAGTATTATGTCCCTTTAATATATCACTTAACTACTCATCCTAAACTTGCCAGCTATAAAACAATATATAGGGACAAAAATAAGGTAGTGCCTATTGGGAATCTAGCACTAGTTCCTCAAACTCTAAATGGAGATAAAATAGTGTCAGGTATGCAGTACTGTGTCAATACCCTACTACTAGCACATAACTCATCACTTATTACACCTACATTACCCCCATAGGATATAAAGTCTATATACAACAGTCATATAACATCATAGGATCTGTAATATATTATGCTTTCCCAACAATAAAACTGAGCTGCACAAAATTAAAGCTAAAAGAAAAAGAAAAACAAAAGGATGTAGGACAGGGAATAAGACTATGGAGCCCATTTATGAAGCTCCGGATGGAACTTGAGGGCCCGTGTTATGAACAGCAGTTATGAAGTAGCGGTCTAAAGACTGCTGCTCTATAACCCTGTCCGCCTGCTCTGATCGAGTACGATCGGGTTGATTGACACCTCCCTGCTGGCGGCCGATTGGCTGCGAATCTGCAGGGGGCGGCATTGCACCAGCAGCTCACAATGCTGAATACGGAGAGCGTATTGCTCTGCATTCAGCGAGGTCTGGTGGACCTGATCCGCACTGTCGGATCAGGTCCAACAGACCTTTAATAAATATCCCCCATATATACAAAAAAAAAGCGATGCCAATAAAGGGCGCAATCCAATATACGGCGCAGGTTTTGGCGCAAGCAAGAGAACCCATGCTGCCCGTAATTTCACCTTGCACATCGGGGTATTACATATACCCCGCCGGCAGTTCCTAAAGTGCCGTAAGTCTGATAAACTAGCGATGTCCAGAAATGAGCGTAACTGAAAATTTCTGGAGTCGCCAGTGACTTACGGCACTTTAGAAACTGCCGGCGCCTAAGAAAACAAACTTAAATATTAAATCTCCCGTAACTGTCTAACACGCCTCCCAAAAATAAGCCCGACACGTTTACCCCTATATCCGCAATCCCCCCTCTCACTCCTAATAATAAATGTATTAACCCCTAAACCGCCATAGCCCACACCGCAAGTAATAACTAAATTATTAACCCCTAAACCGCCATAGCCCACACCGCAATAAACCTATTCTAGTATTAACCCCTAAACTGCCATACCCCACATAGCCTATTAAATCTATTAACCCCTAATCTGCCGCCGCCAACGTCACCGCCACTATAATAAAGTTATTAACCCCTAAACCTAAGTCTAACCCTAACACCCCACTAACTTAATTATTATTTAAATAAATCTAAATAATATTACTATTATTAACTAAAGTATACCTATTTAAACCTAAATACTTACCTATAAAATAAACCCTAAGATAGCTACAATATAATTAATAATTACATTGTAGCTATTTTAAGATTTATTTTTATTTTACAGGCAACTTTGTATTTATTTTAACTAGGTACAATAGCTATTAAATAGTTGATAACTAGTTAATAGCTACCTAGTTAAAATAATTACAAAATTACCTGTAAAATAAATCCTAACCTAAGTTACAAATACACCTAACACTACACTATCATTAAATAAATTAAATTAATTAACTACAATTAGCTAACATTAAATACAATTAAATAACATAAACTATAGTACAAAAAAACAAACACTAAATTACAGAAAAAAAATTACAAGAAGTTTAAACTAATTACACCTAATCTAAGCCCCATAATAAAATAAAAAAGCCCCCCAAAATAATAAAATGCCTTACCCTATACTAAATTACAAATAGCCCTTAAAAGGGCCTTTTGCAGGCATTGCCCCAAAGTAATCAGCTCTTTTACCTGTAAAAAAAAAATTACTATACCCCCCCAACATTACAACCCACCACCCACACATCCCTACTCTAAAACCCACCCAATCCCCCCTTAATAAAACCTAACACTACCCCATTGAAGATCACCCTACCTTGAGCCATCTTCATCCATCCGGGCACAAGTGGTCATCCGATCCGGGTAGAAGTCTTCATCCGATGGGGCAGAAGAGGACATCCAGACTGGCAGAAGTCTTCATCCTATCCGGACAGAAAAGGACATCCGGACCGGTAGATGGCTTCATCCAAGCGGCATCTTCTATCTTCTTCCATCCGACGAGGAGCGACTCCATCTTGAAGACATCCGGCGCGGAGCATCTTGAGATTTCACTGAAATCTTGCTAAATTTTATAGTAAACTTCCTTAAACTGTGTTGGGAAGTAACATGACTTTTCCTGCAAATGCCAAATGCATGCTCCCTTGCAAGTCTCGGTACTAGCATCCTGATTGGCTGCTTAAAGTCTGTACAGTGGAATGTGACTACTTTGAAAATTCTGAGCTAAAATATCTCAATTTTTTTACATAGAGATGTCCAGGTGATATTTTCTAGTCAGCTTTATACAGCTATGCTTCATCACTTTCAGGTGCTTCAATAATTGGGTATAATGTCCCTGTTTCATTAAACATTCATGATTCTGATAGTGCCAGCAATTTTAAACAACTTTTCAATTTACTTCTATTATATAATTTGCTTTGTTCTATTGGTATCCTTTGTTAAAAAGCATACCTAAGTATGTTCAGCTGCAGCAATGCTGGAGCTAGCTGGTGATTGGTAGCTGTACATCTATGTCTCTTGTCAATGGCTCACCTGGTGTGTTCAGCTAGCTCCCAAAAGTGCATAGCTGCTTCTTCAACAAAGGACACCATAATGAAGCAAATTTGATAATAGATGTCAATTAAAGATAATGGGCTAGATTAGAATTGGAGTGCTATTTTATTGTGCACCCTAAAAATGGCTGGTTATTGCTACAGCAAGCTCACGGTAGCAATTAGTATTCAAAAAATGAACCAGAGGTCAGACTTCTAGTTCATTTTTTAAATGTCTCACAATTTTTTTTATTTTTTTTTAAACTGTGTTAGAAAAAGAACGGCACTGAAAATTGCCTTTACATTGCAGTCTATGGGGAACTGTGTGTTATCCCTGTTAATATATACAGTATGCAGGGATAGGCAAGGTGTCCGTACACGAACAATGGTGTCCGTGACTAGCCCTTGCAGTGTCAGCCACAACCTTAGTATATCTTTTTTTTTTTTATTAAATAATAGGAATAAAAAAAAATACGTAGTGTGAATAAAGTTAGTGGCTTGTCAAGAGACTGCTAACGATATTGGGTGACAAGTTATGGAATAAATAAAGCCTGAGTGAATTACTGGATGTGTATCTGCATCAGTATAATAACACCCAGCTCTATACAAAGACACAGTAGTGACACTGGCACATGTGTATAGCCAGACAAGGGCTGGTTATAGGGTCAGTAGTATCTACATCGGTATAATAACACTCAGCACTAAATAATGACAGTAGTGACACTGGCACATGGGTATAGCCAGAGGAGGGCTGGTTATAGAATCAGTATAATAACAGCTAGCACTATATAATGATGCAGTAGTGACACTGGCACATGGTTATAGCCAGAGGAGGGCTGGTTATAGGAGCAGTGGTATCTGCATCAATATAATAACACCAAGCACTAAATAATGACACAGTAGTGACACTGGCACATGGGTATAGCCAGAGGAGGGCTGGTTATAGAATCAGTGGTATCTGCATCAGTATAATAACACCCAGCACTTTATAAAGACAGTAGTGACACTGGCACATGGGTATAGCCAGAGGAGGGCTGGTTATAGGATCAGTGGTATCTGCATCAGTATAATAACACCCAGCACTTTATAATGACAGTAGTGACACTGGCACATGGGTATAGCCAGAAGAGGGCTGGTTATAGGATCAGTGGTATCTGCATCAGTATAATAGCACCCAGCACTATATAATGACACAGTAGTGACACTGGCACATGGGTATAACCAGAGGAGGGCTGGTTATAGAATCAGTGGTATCTGCATCAGTATAATAACACCCAGCACTATATAATGACACAGTAGTGACACTGGCACATGGGTATAGCCAGAGGAGGGCTGGTTATAGAATCAGTGGTATCTGCATCAGTATAATAACATCCAGCACTATATAAAGACAGTAGTGACACTGACACATGGGTATAGCCAGAGGAGGGCTGGTTATAGGATCAGTGGTATTTGCATCAGTATAATAACACCCAGCACTATATAATGACAAAGTAGTGACACTGGCACATGGGTATAGCCAGAGGAGGGCTGGTTATAGGATCAGTGGTATCTGCATCTGTATAATAACACCCAGCACTATATAATGATACAGTAGTGACACTGGCACATGGGTATAGCCAGAGGAGGGCTGGTTATAGGGTCAGTGGTATCTGCATAAGTATAATAACACCAAGCACTATATAATGACACAGTAGTGACACTGGCTCATGGGTATAGCCAGAGGAGGGCTGGTTATAGGGTCAGTGCTATCTGCATCAGTATAATAACACCCAGCACTATATAATGACACAGTAGTGACACTGGCTCATGGGTATAGCCAGAGGAGGGCTGGTTATAGGGTCAGTGGTATCTGCATCAGTATAATAACACCCAGCACTATATAATGATACAGTAGTGACACTGGCACATGGGTATAGCCAGAGGAGGGCTGGTTATAGAATCAGTGGTATCTACATCAGTATAATAACACCCAGCACTATATTATGACACAGTAGTGACACTGGCACATGGGTGTAGCCAGAGGAGGGCTGGTTATAGGATCAGTGGTATCTGCATCAGTATAATAACACCCAGCACTATATAATGACACAGTAGTGACACTGGCACATGGGTATAGCCAGAGGAGGGTTGGTTATAGGATCAGTGGTATCTGCATCCATCAGTATAATAACACCCAGCTCTGGTATTACTAAGTTGTGTGCTCTGGTATTACTAAGTTGAGCGCAAATATCTAATTATATAAATAAAATAAGTAAAAATAAGATAAAATATGTTTAAGAGGTTTTTCAAATGTTATACCCCTGGACTGCATACAATGCACATCAAAACTCAGCAACCAGGGTGCGAGCAATATGGTATCAGAAAAGAGAAATGGATGTCACTCACTGGATTTTCAGGGCTTTGTTTATACAATACAAGAGGAGAGAGACCCAACTTCCCAATATTGATTACTGGTCTCTTTGTCACACGTACACACATCATTTTTATTTTTAATTTCCATTTGTATTATTTTTTATTTTTTCAATATTTCTTTATTATCGGATATATTGGTTTCACAGTTTTTTCTTTGGGACATTGTTTCTCCACTACACCTCATTTAAGGATCACTTCACTTCACCCCAGTATTTAAGGATTTTTTCTTCCATAGGATTTGGAAACTAACTTATAGACTAACCAGAACACCCCCTTATTTGGGAGTAGATTTACTCCTGTGTCCCTATTTGTATTCACTCTTTGTTTTTAATTTTATGTTTTAAATTAAATATTGTTAATTAAATGTGTTAATTTTATTCATTGCCTGATGTCATACTTCGACTTCTGGTGTTCCTATTCACTGTCTTATTTTATTTCTCCCCTATTGATCCTGATAGGTGATCTAGAGTAGTGAACTTGTATGCTACCTTGGTGCTGTATACTACACTCTTTTGTAAACTAACTTACAAAGCACTCAACAGCCTCACTTCCCAATATATTACCTCTCTTATCTCCAAATATTGCCCAACCCTTCCTCTTCAATCAACTTCTAAACTACGTCTCTCCACTCCTATTATCTCTACTTCCCTCTCCCACCTCTAAGACTTCTCACATACTGCTCCTGTCCTCTGGAAATCTCTACCCCGCACCATAAGACTATGTCCAGCCTTGTATATCTTCAGACGCTTCTTGAAAAGACACCAATTCAGAGAGACTTACCATCTCTCCTCTGTTTTTCATCCTAAACAAAATAATCATGAACTGCCAGACTCATTGCTGCATCTACTATCCATGTGACAAGCTACCCAAAACCTTATTTCTCTGCACCCTCAACCTATAGATTGTAAGCTCCTCGGAGTAGGACCCTCTTCCACCTGTACTAGTTTTTTATTCTATGTTTTATTATATCACAAATCCTTCTTATTGTTTATCCTTATCTCTGTGCCCAGCACTACAGAATTTTGTAGCGTTATGCAAATAAATGATTTTATATAATAATTTTTAATATTATTTTATATAATTATATATATATATATATATATATATAATCATCTTTACTTTTCATTCAGAGATAAACAGTCTCTTGCAATAATGTTTTATTGTTATTTAACAAACAAAATTATGTTATAATTAATTTGTAAATATAGGCAGCTCACCAATGTTGGCAACCCTTTCTATAATGAAATTTTTTTTATTGGCAAAAAGAAAAAAAAAAACGATAGCAAAAACCTGTGTGACTGCCACGTGAGCAGTATTTCTGTCCATTTATAATGGGTAAGAACTAATAATGAAGAACTATCTACTGCACATTCACTATCAACAGGATAAGGTAAGTAATTTGTTTGGCATATTTTTACCAGTAACATAAATTAGAGACTGCTACATAACCTCTCCAATTTATTTTATTTATTTATTTATATATATATATATATATATATATATATATATATATATATATATATATATATATATATATATATATATATATATATGTGTGTGTGTGTGTGTTTGTGTATATATATATATGTATAGATATATGTGTGTATATATATATATATATATTTATGTGTGTGTATTTATATATATATATGTGTGTGTGTGTGTATATATATATATATATATATATATATATATATATGTGTGTGTGTGTGTATATATATATATAGATATATATATGTGTGTGTGTATATATATATACATAAATATAGATATATATATGTGTGTGTGTGTGTATATATATATGTATAGATATATGTGTGTGTGTGTGTGTGTGTATATATATATATTTATGTGTGTGTATGTATATATATATATATATATATATATATATAGATAGATAGATAGATATATATGTGTGTGTATATATATATATATATATAGATATATATGTGTGTGTGTATACATATATATATACATAAATATATATATATGTGTGTGTGTGTGTGTGTGTGTATATATATATATATATATATATATATATATATATATATCCAAGTTATAACACAGGCAATCACTGGACTTGATACAGGTGAAATAAAAGGTGTTTTATTCCATATAAGCAAGTGATGTTTCGTTTGAAGGGGTGAACACCCCGAAACGTCACTTGTTTATATGGAATAAAACACTTTTTATTTCACCTGTATCAAGTCCAGTGAGTGCTTGTGTTATAACGTGGATATTTGAACTTTCTATAGCACCCTGGCAGAATTGAAATTTACTGTTTGTGGGAGTGCACTTATTTCAGTGGATTATATATATATTATTGTTTGTGAATATCAAACTCTTTTAAATATTTGAAACCATATTAGTTATTTTTTCTGAGATTTTTTTTTATGATGATGCAAATACATCTAAAATGTTTATGTTTTCTCTAGATGGGGATTTTCTGGGTGGTGCTTTTAACACTCCTCAGAGCTACAGAAGGTAGATTATTATATTACTTATCTGATTAAAAAAAATACAGTTTTTAGTTGTAC
Organism: Bombina bombina; assembly: GCF_027579735.1. Classification (NCBI taxonomy): domain Eukaryota; kingdom Metazoa; phylum Chordata; class Amphibia; order Anura; family Bombinatoridae; genus Bombina; species Bombina bombina. The sequence continues at coordinate 228,830,422 of NC_069507.1, read as the reverse complement.
AATAATGATAACTGTAATGGTGTAAACTGATGTGTAACCAATAACATTAAACAACAGTTGAGAGTAATTCTAGACCATAAGTTTGCAATGTTAAAGTAACTAGCATTGTTGAGGCTCCTGGGTGCTTTATTAAACGGACATTAAACACTAAGACCTAGATTTGGAGTTTGGCGGTAGCCGTGAAAACCAGCGTTAGAGGCTCCTAACGCTGGTTTTAGGCTACCGCCGGTATTTAGAGTCACTCAAAATAGGGTCTAACGCTCACTTTTCAGCCGCGACTTTTCCATACCGCAGATCCCCTTACGTCAATTGCGTATCCTATCTTTTCAATGGGATCTTCCTAACTCCGGTATTTAGAGTTGTTTCTGAAGTTAGCGTTAGACATCTAACGACAAAACTCCAGCCGCAGGAAAAAAGTCAGTAGTTAAGAGCTTTCTGGGCTAACGCCGGTTCATAAAGCTCTTAACTACTGTACTCTAAAGTACACTAACACCCATAAACTACCTATGTACCCCTAAACCGAGGTCCCCCCACATCGCCGCCACTCGATTACATTTTTTTAACCCCTAATCTGCCGACCGCCACCTACGTTATCCTTATGTACCCCTAATCTGCTGCCCCTAACACCGCCGACCCCTGTATTATATTTATTAACCCCTAATCTGCCCCCCACAACGTCGCCTCCACCTGCCTACGCTTATTAACCCCTAATCTGCCGAGCGGACCTGAGCGCTACTATAATAAAGTTATTAACCCCTAATCCGCCTCACTAACCCTATAATAAATACTATTAACCCCTAATCTGCCCTCCCTAACATCGCCGACACCTAACTTCAATTATTGACCCCTAATCTGCCGACCGGAGCTCACCGCTATTCTAATAAATGGATTAACCCCTAAAGCTAAGTCTAACCCTAATACTAACACCCCCCTAAATTAAATATAATTTAAATCTAACGAAATAAATTAACTCTTATTAAATAAATTATTCCTATTTAAAGATAAATACTTACCTGTAAAATAAACCCTAATATAGCTACAATATAAATTATATTTATATTATAGCTATTTTAGGATTTATATTTATTTTACAGGTAACTTTGTATTTATTTTAACCAGGTACAATAGCTATTAAATAGTTAAGAACTATTTAATAGCTAAAATAGTTAAAATAATTACAAATTTACCTGTAAAATAAATCCTAACCTAAGTTACAATTAAAACTAACACTATACTATCAATAAATTAATTAAATAAACTACCTACAATTACCTACAATTAACCTAACACTACACTATCAATAAATTAATTAAATACAATTCCTACAAATAAATAGAATTAAATAAACTTGCTAAAGTACAAAAAATAAAAAAGAACTAAGTTACAAAAAATAAAAAAGATATCTACAAACATAAGAAAAATATTACAACAATTTTAAACTAATTACACCTACTCTAAGCCCCCTAATAAAACAACAAAGCCCCCCAAAATAAAAAATGCCCTACCCTATTCTAAATTACTAAAGTTAAAAGCACTTTTACCTTACCAGCCCTGAACAGGGCCCTTTGCGGGGCATGCCCCAAGAAGTTCAGCTCTTTTGCCTGTAAAAAAAAAAACATACAATACCCCCCCCCAACATTACAACCCACCACCCACATACCCCTAATCTAACCCAAACCCCCCTTAAATAAACCTAACACTAAGCCCCTGAAGATCATCCTACCTTGTCTTCACCTCACCAGGTATCACCGATCCGTCCTGGCTCCAAAATCTTCATCCAACCCAAGCGGGGGTTGGCGATCCATCATCCGGTGCCTGAAGAGGTCCAGAAGAGGCTCCAAAGTCTTCATCCTATCCAGGAAGAAGAGGCGATCCGGACCGGCAACCATCTTGATCCAAGCGGCATCTTCTTTCTTCATCCAATGACGACGGGCTCCATCCTGAAGACCTCCACCGCGGACCCATCTTCTTCCGGCGACGTCCAACTGCAGAATGACGGTTCCTTTAAGGGACGTCATCCAAGATGGCGTCCCTCGAATTCCGATTGGCTGATAGGATTCTATCAGCCAATCGGAATTAAGGTAGGAATATTCTGATTGGCTGATGGAATCAGCCAATCAGAATCAAGTTCAATCCGATTGGCTGATCCAATCAGCCAATCAGATTGAGCTTGCATTCTATTGGCTGATCGGAACAGCCAATAGAATGCGAGCTCAATCTGATTGGCTGATTGGATCAGCCAATCGAATTGAACTTGATTCTGATTGGCTGATTCCATCAGCCAATCAGAATATTCCTACCTTAATTCCGATTGGCTGATAGAATCCTATCAGCCAATCGGAATTCGAGGGACGCCATCTTGGATGATGTCCCTTAAAGGAGAGTCGGGAGAAGAGGATGTTCCGCGTCTGAGGTCTGCAAGATGGATCCGGAAGAAAGAAGATTGAAGATGCCGTTGATAGAAGACTTCATCCGGATCATGGACCTCTTCAGCTCCCGCTTGGATGAAGACTTCATCCGGATCATGGACCTCTTCAGCTCCCGCTTAGATGAAGACTTCAGCCGGATCATGGACCTCTTCAGCCCCCCGCTTGGGCTTGGATCAGGACATCGGAGGAGCTCTTCAGGACGGATCGGTGAACCTGGCAGGGTGAAGATAAGGTAGGAAGATCTTCAGGGGCTTAGTGTTAGGTTTATTTAAGGGGGGTTTGGGTTAGATTAGGGGTATGTGGGTGGTGGGTTGTAATGTGGGGGGGGGTATTGTATGTTTTTTTTTACAGGCAAAAGAGCTGAATTCTTTGGGGCATGCCCCGCAAAGGGCCCTTTTCAGGGCTGGTAAGGTAAAAGAGCTTTGAACTGTAGTAATTTAGAATAGGGTAGGGCATTTTTTTATTTTGGGGGTCTTTGTTATTTTATTAGGGGGCTTAGAGTAGGTGTAATTAGTTTAAAATTGTTGTAATATTTTTCTTATGTTTGTAAATATTTTTTTATTTTTTGTAACTTAGTTTTTTTTTTTTTTTTTGTACTTTAGCTAGTTTATTTAATTGTATTTATTTGTAGCAATTGTATTTAATTAATTTATTGATAGTGTAGTGTTAGGTTTATTTGTAACTTAGGTTAGGATTTATTTTACAGGTAAATTTGTAATTATTTTAACTATTTTAGCTATTAAATAGTTCTTAACTATTTAATAGCTATTGTACCTGGTTAAAATAAATACAAAGTTACCTGTAAAATAAATATAAATCCTAAAATAGCTATAATATAAATATAATTTATATTGTAGCTATATTAGGATTTATTTTACAGGTAAGTATTTATCTTTAAATAGGAATAATTTATTTAATAAGAGTTAATTTATTTTGTTAGATTTAAATTATATTTAATTTAGGGGGGGTGTTAGTATTAGGGTTAGACTTAGCTTTAGGGGTTAATCCATTTATTAGAATAGCGGTGAGCTCCGGTCGGCAGATTAGGGGTTAATAATTGAAGTTAGGTGTTGGCGATGTTAGGAAGGGCAGATTAGGGGTTAATACTATTTATGATAGGGTTAGTGAGGCGGATTAGGGGTTAATAACTTTATTATAGTAGCGCTCAGGTCCGTTCGGCAGATTAGGGGTTAATAAGTGTAGGCAGGTGGAGGCGACGTTGTGGGGGGCAGATTAGGGGTTAATAAATATAATATAGGGGTCGGCGATGTTAGGGCAGCAGATTAGGGGTACATAGGGATAATGTAAGTAGCGGCGGTTTACGGAGCGGCAGATTAGGGGTTAATAATAATATGCAGGGGTCAGCGATAGCGGGGGCGGCAGATTAGTCGTTAATAAGTGTAAGGTTAGGGGTGTTTAGACTCGGGGTACATGTTGGAGTGTTAAGTGCAGACGTAGGAAGGGTTACCGCATAGCAAACAATGGGGCTGCGTTAGGAGCTGAACGCGGCTTTTTTGCAGGTGTTAGGTTTTTTTTCAGCTCAAACAGCCCCATTGTTTCCTATGGGGGAATCGTGCACGAGCACGTTTTTGAGGCTGGCCGCGTCCGTAAGCAACTCTGGTATCGAGAGTTGAAGCTGCATTAAAAATGCTCTACGCTCCTTTTTTGGAGCCTAACGCAGTCTTTATGTGGACTCTCGATACCAGAGTTATTTTTATGGTGCGGCCAGTAAAACGCGGGCGTTAGTTTTTCGGCTCGTTACCGACAAAACTCCAAATCTAGCCGTAAATAAATTATAGATAGAATGAAGCATTCAAAGACAAAATTAGTCTGAGAATAACAAGTAGATGCATTTTTTAAAGTTTCATTAGCTGTTTAAATACTGACAAAATAAATTTAAAGTTTTAGGGGTCAATTTACTAAAGTGCGAGCAGACATGATACAATGTAGCGTATCATGTCCACTGCACATCTTGTGAATTGCTGGTGCAATACCGCCCCTGCAGATTCGCGGGCAATCGGTCGCTAGCAGGGGGTGTCAATCAACACAATCCTATTCCATCGGGTTGATTTCAGTCCGCCGCCTCAGAGCAGGCGGACAGATTATGGAGCAGCGTTCTTTAGACCGCTGCTTCATAACTTCTGCTTCCAGCGAGCCTTCAGGTTCGCCAGAAACACGGGGCATCAAGCTAAATTGACCCCTTAGGGTCTATAATACAATGGGAGCTGCCATGTTGTAACTTAGGTTACCTTCTCTGCTGTGGCCAATTAGAGACAGTTATAAATAGGTCACTAGAGTGTGCAGCCAATGGCTGTGTGGAATATAACAGTGTTCTGCACTTCCATTTCTAACAGGAACTGAAAAGCTGATAATTTCAGAATGGAATTACAGGAAAAGGGGGAAAAATAAATAATGAAAGTATATTGCCAAGTTTTTTTATATACGATTTATAATTTTATATTACCATCTCAGTGTTTAATGTCCCTTTATTAAATGTAATGCTCCCAATACCACCTAGAACTTCTACTGATAGCAGTAAATATGTTCTGACCTGTTAGTTCCAGTCCATAGAGAAGTACAGTTTTGTTAATACTTTTTATTTTATTGGTTTTTTTTTAAGGATTGGAAGTATGCAATAAGTTTGGGTGTTTTTCATCTGAAAAGCCATTTGGTGGCACCACTGAAAGAACCCTGAATTTATTACCACTAGCTGTTAAGACTAAATTCAAGCTTTTCACGCCAGAGAATCCGGACACCAGTCAAGTAAGACCAGTGATTGCTTCTTGTGGTATTAATGATACAGTTAGACTATTTTTACATAGGAAATAAGTACAATAAACAAATTCTTAAATGTGTTTTATTATGCATTTTATTATCGCACTCCTGCTTGCATGTAACTATATGCTTAATCTGTTCAAAGGGCTAAAACACATAGTTAAAGCGACATGAAACCCCAACATTTTCTGTCATGATTCAGATAGAGCATACGGTTTTAAAAAACGTATCAATTGACTTGCTTTGTTCTTTTGGTATCCTTTGTTGAAAAACATGCCTAGGTAGGCTCAGCAGGTGGAAGGTGGCACATACAGTATATACCTCTTATCATTGGTGTATTGATGTGTTCAGCTAACTCCCAGAAGTGCATTGCTGCTGCTTTAATAAAGGATACCAAGAGAATGAAGAAAAATTGATAATAGAAGTAAATTGGAAAGTTGCTGAAAAGTGTATTCTCTATCTGAATCATCTGGGGTTTCCTGTCCCTTTAGAGTCAGCTTTAGAGCCACAATGCACTACTGAGAGCAAACTAAACACATCTGGTGAGAAAATTACAAGAGACATATGTGTGTCATCCCAATCACCAGCTAGCTCCCAGTAGTGCCTTTCTGCTTCTGAACATACCTAGGTATGCTTTTCAGCAAAGGATACTAAAGACAAAGTCATTTTGATACAAGAATGCAATTAAAAAGTCTCTTAACATTGTATTCTTTCTCTAAATCAAGTTTTTTTTCTTTTTGCTTTGTAACACCACAATAAACTTTGAATTTTTGTGAAACCTCAAATGGTAGATATATCTGCTTAAAATCATTAAAATCAGCCTAGTTATTACAGCTATAATTTGTATAAATTAGAGTAAATTGACTAAACACAGTGACTGTAATGGCTGTTTGAGATTGAATAAGAAGTTACTTATTTTTTTATTATGACTAGGTAGTTTTTGTCTTACAGCTGAAATATTGTTGACAAAGTTCTAAGGGACAATAAAGTCACAGTTAGACTTTCATGGTTTAGATAAAACATGCTATTTTAAACTAATTTGTAATTTAATTCTATTATACGGTTTGCTTCATTCTCGTGGTATCATTTGTTGAAAGGTACATTTGGGTGGGCTCATAGGAGCTTAGGAGAGTTCACGTGTCTTCAGCACTCTATGGCTGCAACAATGTATAACACTGCTACGAACAATTTTGCAAAACACTGCAGCCATAAAGTACTAAAGAAACATGAACGCTAATGAGCCTCTATGAGCCAAAATAGATGTATTTCCAACTTATAAGAACAAAGTTTTTTAACATCATATTCTTTATCTGAATCATGAAGGTTTAACTTTGACTTTACAATCCCTTTAAGTATACTGATATCTTAGGGCTCATGATATATTTATGTAAATTGATGAGGTTGACAGTGACAATCTCAAGAGCAGTATTATGGTACCCTGAAGTTATGGTTAGCTCATGACAAAGAAGTCTGAAATGCCAGTATCATTGCTACACATGCAATGTTGATTCTGTCACATTACGTCCAAGGCCACATTTTGTCCACAGCAACATTAATTCACTAATATTATCCAATTACCTTCAAGTACCATAAAACCATATAACAAAAGGGAATCCTGACTGCTTCCAACAGCCAACTCAGCAAGCTGTGACTGCTAATAATTCTCCACAAATATCACAAATATCATCAAATGATTTTAATAGTTTTGGTGACTTTGTAGTACTGTTTGTCTGGAATGCTTTTAGCTTTGTGATTTTAAATAATTATTATAAACATTTCTCATAAAGCTACCATTGTATTCTACTTTCTACTTTCTAAAAGGGACATACTACCTATGTTAAATCATTTCACTGAGGAGTAAAATAACATGACTGTGCCTGCACATGCCAGATGCATGCTACTTGCAAGTCCTGGGACCAGTGTCCTTATTGGCTGCTTAAAGTCCCTTTACAATGGGATGTGGCTACTGAGGAAACTTTGAGGTAGAATATATTCCTTTTTTACCTAGAGATGTTCAGGAGATATTTTATATTCAGCTTTTTAAAGATATGCTGTATCACTTTCAGATGCTTTAAAATTTGTGTATAATGTCCT